>NW_022755469.1:638544-651939 GCF_011630105.1 Anneissia japonica | reverse complement strand
AGTGGTTCGTAGCTACGTTCCAAACGGTACCTACGAGCAGGCTACGAGTGGTTACGCGCAGATACGAAGCGATATTTCACGACTGTACTGTAAGTTTGTGAGTGCCGTTTCCGGTCATTTAGAAGTGCTATATAAAATTTCCCCAACGTTAACCACAGTGGGACTTAAGTAATTTGGGCTCTCCATCTGTGAAATTCCCCCACCCATGGGCTTCCTTTATCACAAATTTCTAGACCCGCCACTATCATTATTATGGTATTATTATTTATATTTATGGCATGCATTATACACTATATGTCAATCCACTGATTTATATATTTTGGAAAAGAATTAAACTGATAATTATAAAGCCCTCAGCAAGGAAGGCTACATAACTGAAATCTAATTAACATCATCCTATTTTGTAATTACAATGTTTATGGATAGTATCATAAGTAACACACAACTGTCAAATCATTAGATAGTTTCTTTTAATTCTTAACTGAAATATAATTACATAAATGAATAAAAAACTTAACTTACTTTCCCTCTATTCTACAGTGTACTGAACTTGGGCCTTCAGAAAAGAAAATTTATTCTGCCTGACACAAGAAGGATCATTTCAATTAATATATTGGAAGGGTCCCAAGAATTCTCAAACCAACGCTGGTTAGATCCCCACGTGTCAAACAAATAGGAGGGACTTGCCTAAGCTTGTTATAAATTCTTCCAGACAAGACCTGCCAATCTGATTCAATCCTGCCTAAACGAACAGTAATAGACTATCACAATGGGATACCCAGTCAACCAACCACAGTACAATTCTTCTAAGTATCTTATGAATAATTCATGAGCTTCCGATGATAAGTACACACTGATAAGGTTGGTCATCATAGTGCAGTCCGATAGCAATACTATTGTTGAGCAGATTACAAAATGTTTTTATCATTTTATTAGTCATAGCCTATCTCCCTACTTATTTTTTTTTTTTTTTGGGGGTTGGGGGGAGATCACATACATTTTTAAATGTAAATAAATTATATAGTCCATATAGGTGGATAGTAACAAATATATTAATTGTTCATTTATATATTTATATATAGTATTGAAAAGTATACAGTATTACAGCCAAAAAATTAAAACCTTTTGTCATAGGGACTGGGTCAACAAACTATTTGTGACCTACAGTAATTGGATGTTCAGGTAACTAATGTGTCAAGTATAGTAGCATTCATCAGATGATTGGCAGTTTTGTAGGAAGTCAAAAGTTGCACAAACCATCAGGGTCATAAACTTGGATATAAAACAAATAAAAAAAATTTGAGGCACGTTTTCCGATAAAACTATGATGTTGCACGTCAGCAGGAGTACAAGCTCGCTGACACGCATCAGCGGAAACAATACTCTTACTTTTCCAGCTGTGGTGCGATAGACAAATTGATCTAGGGAGAGATAACTTCCGTACCTGACCACATCACTTGAGTTTTCATCTCTTAATCTTCAATACGGTGCACCTTTGGGGAGTGGTTCAGTCCAAGCTCACCAAATGGTTTTTTGTACTACTGTACATAAAATATATTTTGTGATAAACACTTCGTATCTTAATTTTCATATTAATAATTACTATTTCATATTGTTTTCCCCTCTCAACTGTGTGCCTTATAGGTGATGCAATAGAAAGTATTCATTTTATATTTTTACAGTATACTGTAGTAGGACCTCGATTTTACGTACGGTAAGGGACCAGGGCGTACGTAAATCGGGGGATTCGTAAAATAGAGGTTGGGTTAAATTTATGGTAACCTTTGACCTAATACTGTACGTACGTAACGCTCAATAAACGTATGTATGAACAAACGAACGATGTTACCTAGGCTAGCCCTAACCTCTAGGCCTACAAATAAAACCATTTGTTTAGTGTTTTTATTCATCAATTTATGATGTCATAATAAAGTGTTCAAATAAAACCATGTGTCTAGTTGTATTAATTCATCACTTTATATCTTTTATTTAACTAAAGAACATGAAAATATTGTAAGATTACCTATATGACAAAGGTATAACTTGAGAGTTCCCCTTCATGCCTATTCTAAACAACAGAGCTGTGGTGTTGTTTAGGCCTGTTGAGACAAACTAAAACCAGGGAGTTGTTTTAACAACTCCCTGCTAAAACCATGTGCGCTGCACTGGGCAAGCCAACCAATTAGCGTTCGTGTATGTGAACAGCAACCATGTGCTATGCACTGGGCGAGCCAACCAATTAACGTTCGTGTACGAAACTATGTCTACTCAGCTTCGTGTAGAAAATTCGACCAGACGATTTTGCCACACGAAGCTAAGGAGGAAAGCAATTATTTTGAGCACCATCGGTAGTTGTTCATCTCACTCAGTTCACATGGTTTTAGATTATAACAACCCGATATTAGACTCAATCAGCGTTGCTGTTTAATGAAAATACATTGCATTATGGTTTGTTTATTGTTATAGTCTTTTTACTTATGGTTGCTCTGAAAAGGGCTGTTTGTTTTGAATATTTTCGGGGATTTTTATGACGTCATCGTCGATACGAGGCGTACATAAAACCGAGGGTTCGTATAACTGGGGTACGTAAAAACGAGGTTCTACTGTACCTCATATTCATTTTCTCTCATTTGAGAAAAAAATAACAAATTTATGATTGGATGCTGTTATACAGTAATCTAATTTAACTGTAATAATTTTTTTTTTATTATGATTGTTACCTGTTCCATGATGATGTAGGATCTCCTATTATTTAAAAAAAAAAAATTGCAGAGCTCTACAAACATTATTCGAATCAACAACTTTACATAATATTTAAAATTTTAAAACTTTCTTTTTTAAATTTCAATACTTCCAACAGCAAATGAGATTCGGCACTTACAGGAGTCAAAAATAAAATCAACAAGAAGAAGAAATAAACGAAAGGCCTACACGAAGTAATCAATACAAAATCTTAAATTGTATAACAAGACAGAGAAAAACATTATAATGTACTTAAAACTTTCTTCCTGAATTTACACAGGAATTTTAAAAGATATCTAAATCATTATCAATTTCTAAAAGAGAATTATAAGCTCTACTTAATCTAAAAATAATCCATTTTGGCATGCGTTAACTCTCCCAAAAGGAACATAAAATGTAGGTTTTGTTCTTAATCTACGGGAGGGGACACTGATTAAAAAAGAAAGAAATAAATTGACAATAAAAGTTGCTTACAGTAACACCGCACTACGTCCAGTTCTGTTCTAGTTTTTATTTTAGAGGAAGTAATAATCTGAACATTATACAAATAATTTTGTTGTCTGTACCCCTCATCACCATGATAAACAACACGATAGTGGAGATGGCATTGTTATTGCCTAAAGTCCCAGGGCAACACCTTGAATGTTTGAACTCAATCGTAATGCACAATGGGAACATTGTTGTACAGGAAGGAATCGTCGCGAGGCAAACTCAAAAGTTACTATCACGTTTGACAGCAGCGGTAAAGTTTAATCACCACGAGACTAGTAAGCTCATCAAGAATGTTTTTGTAATATCGTTACCTTGTCCCCTTATGGGATTTTTTTGGACAGAAAATACTCTTAGCTGTGGGCTGAATTTAAATTACAAATAATGAAGGGTGGGGGCAGGCCTGGAAAAAAAAAATATTTGTGTCTACGACCATAATAACAAGTCTCTTTTTTTTGGTTTCTTTTCCCCCAAAATGTCTTTGAGACATTCATGATGCCTCCAACTGCAGTCACACGGTCATGCACTTTTTGCAGCCCTGGGTGGGAATGCCAATATTTTTCTGTTAATAGCACCTATCATCCCAGGCTCAAGACCCTGTTACTTCATTTTCAAAGCAGTTGCCTAATGTATGCCAAAAAAAATTTGTTATGGTATTAAACAATAACAAGTTCTCTTACCTTTAACTTGCACAAACAAAGTCCAACAGAAACGAAATATATCTGTCACAGAGCAGTTTAGTCTTCTGTTGGGAGAAAAACAATTCACATTTTAGAATTAAGTTTTTTCAATGTGTACAAACGACCAACAAATTGTTGGAAGATAAAAGAGGAGCTTAATTGGACCAGACAACAGTACTGAAAATTCTACCAAAGAGAGATGTAGGTCATGTATGCGAAAATAAGTAGTTTGCTTAAGGCAGGGCACTCGCGGTGTCCGACAGTCGTCGGCCGATGCAATGTATCGTTTTGAAAGACACTTCGTTCAGACAGTCACCAAAAATCAGTAGATGGCATTGCATTATCTATCACTTACGGGGGGTGTGGAGTTGGATTAGTTGAACGACGGCTGTAAGACCATTGACGAGTGTCCAGCTTTAGAATAACATTCTATTTGATGTGCTAATGAAATTGAATACTGGAGCACTCAACAACATAACAATGCCTGGCAACAACTTTCAACAAACTAATGCTACTACTGTACATAAGTTCATGGGGCATCAACCCATTCTTGTTGAACATGTAACATATACAAATACTGTGCAAGTAAAAGCTAGAGTGCAATATAAATTACGACATGGCTAGGAAATACGGTAAATGAACAAATCTCTATGTAATCAATTTATGGCCTGATGTCTGTCATTTTCCACCATACTCATTATTCTATGTAATTATGGAGAGCAATATTTGGGGTATAAAGATCAGGGCTGAATATACAGTGCATCCTCCCAATTCGACATCCCTCTAAATCCAAGAGAGACCACTTTTTCAAAAATCGTCAATCTTTTACCATAAACCTAACGCTCTAAGTGGAGACCGAACCCTGATACCACCCCAAATGTTCAGGTCCCAATGTACTCTGGGAAATTAGTAGAAAGCTCTTATCCAGGGTACTGTATTTTAATTTCAAACTTATTATCTGAAAAAAACATTTTACTGTAAAAGATCTTACAGTGTATATTAAATTATTTGAGGTAAAATGCCACTTGGTAAAAATGTTATTTTTCATTTAGTTTTAACTGCATACTGTGACTGTATGCTCACTCCAGTTTTCAACCCTCTATCAAAAGTCACTACATCGATTTTGTGCTTGATTTTCCTATGAACAGAAAGTGCCAATTTGTATTGTATTATAATTTGAATCCAAATGATCAAAGCTCATAAGAGGTGCGAATTCCTAGTTGGTGTCTATTATAAGCAATGACCTGTAAACAAAAACCCAGGGTATTTTAAATACCCTGGTTCAAATTGCAAACATCAATTCCATTTATGGCAGAGCATTAGCACATGCATGCAACACTGGCAAGACGCCACCAGGTGGAAACTAATAGCTGCAGGGTCATGATCGTGTCACGATGAATTGCTGATGGAATATTTTTGCAACCTTTCAACTTGTGTCTAATTTATTTAAATTTAAGAATATTTACAGAAACGGACTATGATTCAAATATATTTTAATTGCAAGAACTATATTTTAAAATAGAAATGTAATTATGTCGATAATTACATCCGGCCTAAAACAGAAACAAATGGCACGAGAACATGTAGAAAGCACTTTGTTAAACGAAAGTGCAGCGTCCTGATTTTTTAGATTTATTAATGTTTACCTATGTTGAATGTAACTACCGTATATTTTACTGTGAGAAAGCTTTGAAATGAGGTTTACTAAAATAAACCGAGTCTGAATACAAACAATTAAATAATTAAAATTTATAGTCAATCTAGGCAATTGTTATCAGTCAGCAGTGCTGGAAAAAGTGCGCGACTGGCGGACGAAGGCATTGACATTTAACCCATGGGGCATTTTAGAAAAAAAAAATTTTTTTTTTTTTCTCAACACACAATTTAATGCATACTTAAATTTAATATTTTTGCTTGCTCCAAACCACTAAATGGACTACTCATTCACTATAACAGGGAGGTTTCGCACGCGAACACGTACAGTTAGTGTGATGAATACATCATCATTTTGACGTCATACGCCGGCTGCTATCCGCTATGCATTTTGACGACACGCATATGTCGCTCACTACATGTACGTGAAAAACACATGAGGAAATTTTGGATTTCAGGATCTTCATTTTTTTTTCACATTTTACGTAAGTATAAAAAAACAAATGTATCTTTGAATATGTACATGCCATTCTTGTGGCATTTGAAGACAGCAAATTATGATAGGATGCGTACTCTCATTTTGCAAGCGGTCCTTTGACCTTGGTGGTGTTGGGATTTTGTGTAGCCTAGGCCTAATTGTAGCCAGACACATTTGGGTCATAAATAATAGGGCCTATCATAAAATAACTAACACTTCTGGGCAACAAAGGAAGTATTTTTCGGCTACAATTTTCAATTTCAATTTCCAAAACCTTACATATACTAATAAAACTTTGAGAAGCATGATGAGAGAAGAGAACAGAATATAGTACTAGTAGGCCTAAGCTAAGGCCCTAGGCCTTGGCTAAGATTGAATTGCGCTGTGATTGCAAAAAACACAGAATGGCTACGAACCATTACGGATAGCTAAACGTATGCGTACACATATTCGTTTGCGTGCAAAACCTCTCTAATAGTGTAAAGATAACATTTGGTTCTTGAGGCAATTGATCAAGATAATTTTTATGGTCGGAGGCACAAAAATATTTTTCCAGGCCTGTCTGTCAGATTATTCTAATTTAAAGCCCTTATATTTCATTTGTGGTTCCAAGACTTAATACTGCTTCTAAGCCTTTAAGATATTAAAAAAAGCAAGAATAATTTGTTCCAAGTACAGTAGAGCCAACCTTTTTAATGCTTTGCTATTGTAAATTACAGTATGTAGAGCCCACATTAAAAACATACCAAATTAGCTACAGAGAGATTTATGATCACATACAGTAATCGGATTGACATTTCTTCGCTGAAGAAGAAAAGTTCAAATATTCTCTTCTGAGAATAGTTATTTCCAGGGAAGAGTTCGTCTTCATTTTAAAGTGAAAACACTTTTTCTGATCTACATTTTACAGAAGCTGCTAATGTGTTTACATGGATTATTATTATTGCCAGTATGCATTGCAAGTTATTTCTTCGAAGAATTATTATTGTTTCAAGCAATTTAAAGTATTTCCATCAACCATCATTACCACTAATTATTCTCAAATTAAGTTTATTACAATCAATGTATCAAATTTGCTACTGAAATGTCATCAAGCTTACTGGTCAAGTGGTACGGTACCAGGTTATTTCTGGAGGTTAAGGGTTCGATTTCATAACCATATCTTCCAGTCTAAAATCTACCAATGATTTTCGTAATCAAGGCTAAACAATGTATCTAATGTATCTTAAATCTTGGTGGCATTTAAAATATTTATTTAATAGAGAAGATTTATAATCCAGACGAGGTACTGTACAATAGGCAATAGCAATAATGATTTAAAAGATAATGATCATCATTTAATATACAGTAACGGGGACGGTAATTATACCATACATGTTATGACTATATATATTAATAATCAGAATAATAATTAACAATAAGTATAAGTAAGTTTTTGGGGTTTTTCATTATATTTACTTTGCCGGTGCACAAAAAATTTCTGTAGGTATTTATGTGGACGAATAAAGTATGAGAGTACAATTTTATATCGCTGTCAGCTATAATTATAAAACCCTACAACATCATTGATGCCTATGTTCCTAAAAAATAAAATTGTGCAACACAAAGATTCTAATGAATAATATTGATTGTTGGGAATGTTTGATATTACAATATACTAATACTAATCATTTTTTTACTTGCCTTGGCAACTAACACTTCCAGTCTGTGTGCTTATAAGAAAGGAAGCCCAATCATGCATGGTCTCTGCTCCAATACGCTTATCAATTCATAAATTTATTATTTGAAAAATTTACAACGTCCTTTTGATAGACAGTTCTAGACTGTACAGTACACATAGTAAATCATGAACTATTAGAATATTTACCAATGACGAAAAGTTAACACAAAAATTAGAAGACAAAAGTGAAAACCGATATTTTAAGAGAAAAGAATAATAATTAAAATGTTTATGTTGGTTATATTTTCCAAAGGGGAAAATATTATATGGTCACTTGGTTAATTTTAGTGAAAACTAAATTCATTTTTTCATACTTTCTAAAATAAAAATGTCAACATCATTACAGGATCTCTCTATTCTATAATTGGCTCGGTTGCTTTAAATATATCCCTAGTATAAGTTGAATAACACTTAACGTATGAAATTTGCGTTCATACAGTACTGTAATCAGGGTACATGTACAGACAATAAAAAATAATAAATAACATAAATCAAAAACCCAGACACTCATATGAATTGTTAATCATTCTCATGAAAAATGACAATTAAAATGCAGTCTGCACGACGGCCATGTACGTCAGACCGACACATATCAGAGCCAGAATACATCATCATAAATGTCTGAATGTAAAAATCATCATTTCTTTGATGCTGCAATTGGTTCCTAGGTGTCAAATCATGACATGATGACCTTTCTATACATTTAAATATAAAAACCACTCTAAAACTATTGTATTTCAAACCAGATAAACAATGCTGTTTTTTAGCTACGCACCTTTGTTTTCGCCCACGGGGAGCTCTAGGCTGTTCCAGAGCTGGGTCCTTGAAAATCTCAATGAATATTGGTTGGTATTTCTTAAATATTACACCTGATACGTTGAAGTTGCGCTCAAGCCGGTCCACTTTGTCGCGGAATTTCTGAGGTAAGTTGGCCATGTCCGACCAGTTCTTCATCTTGTTGAAAAACTGGATAACACTAAAAATAACAAACAAAAAGGAAAATGGTTAATGCATGCTTATTTGGATCTCTTTTAGTATGACTTGCTTCAGACTCGTAATGGCATCATATGCTTTATGAAAATAATATATCAATAAGTTCAGTATAGGGTACATGTACAATAATAAGATGGAATAATAAAAGCAGCAAGGGTACTAGTTTTGTATTCAATAAAAGTAAAGGTACAGTTTGAAAAACCATGAGGGTGGACGATTATCAAAATGGTGATCAGCAGACTAGGAAGGCCTACGTTTTTATGCTATATGAAAAACGCTTCTTGAGTGGATCGGAAAGTTAAAACGAGAATATATTATGGTGTGAATGTTAACAGGCAAATGAATTTTGTATTAACATGGGGAGAAATGTATGGATTGCTCTATAATGATTTTCTTGCCTGTAAATTTGCATAAGAATGAAAGCCCAGCATTGTGTACTAATATAAACACAGCATGGCCCCAGCTTTCTATACAGCTCTGTACTCAAAAATATGATATCCATTCTTGGGTTTACAATTACATACTTTATCAATATAGAAAAATACATAACTTGTAATGCTATAGCAGCTCTACTTAATGATCACACTAGCTAAATTATTAATGACCTTGACAAAACCAGAAAATTCAATGAAAAACAATTACAATGTTATGATAACCTTCACCTCCTGGTAAACAAAGGTACTTATGCTTGACATGTTCCTCAATGAAGACAAAAAGTTTGGCCAAATTAGTAAACATCTTTAATAATCAAGTTCACATGTCTCCATCGATCGCGAGCGGTTGAGGCACTGGGTCAAGAGCAAGATTGTGTTTTACGTTAGCTGCCGCTTTCAAGGCGAACGGAAATAAATTTACATCACATCCCCAATTGGTTGTAGATATGCTACCTGTAGGCCTACGATTTGTGATCCTAGGCCTGGGTGGAGGTGGCATCGATGATTATCCAACATGCCCACCTGACATTTTTGGGCAATCGCCAATGTTCTCAATTCTGTGGTAAACCGGCCAGTTTGGGGCCCAAGATTCCGATTTAATCATTTATTTATTTGTACCGTTTTCCTAGGTCCTGCAACTTTGTTTGGATTTGCCGTGCCATCGTCGGCGAGTTACCTGGCACAAACGAAAATCTAGCCTAGCTGCGATTTTCTCATGTATTTTTGTCTTGTTCTTTGATTTCTTGTCTTCCACTAACATTCTAGTCTGGGGTTCTGCTTAAATCTCTATCGAGTCACTAATTTCTTCCTCAGTCCAACAGCCCGAGTGCCAGATCCAGTTGAAGTTGACATGGAGGATATTTAGAATTATTTAAATGAAAAATAACATACAACAGCCAAACCCACAACGATTGTGAAAATAGCGTTCTTACCGTAACTACGAATATTTGCGCAAACAAGCTAACTACTTTGACCCTGTAGAGATGCTTGTATCTGATTGGCATTCACACAAAAGAGGTCACAGCTTACTGGCAACCCACTTGCAAGCGGCTGTTCACATGGATCGAGAGCAGTTTGTTGTGGGTCAACCACGACAAAAACCGCTCTTGAGAGGTTGTTCACATGAAAGCCCGGCTCGGAAGCCGATCGTCCGCTCACAAGCGCCCTAAGACGCAGTGAACGCAGTATAAAGTGTGATCCACTTCTTACTTTTACAAGAGTACAAAACATATTTTTTAGGGAGGAGTAAAATAAAATAACGATCTAAAATTAACAACAATCAACATTTTAATAATTGTACTCAAGTAGGGGAGGGGGAGGAGGAGTCACATGACTTCTCTGTTCTCACTTGAAAATTAGGAAAATAATGGATGACCCCATAAATGTCATGGACAGATTGTGACAATTTTGCGATCTATTTTGGGCAATGCCTGATCTGATTCAATAAATAGGAATACAAATTGCAAATATTTAAGAAAATAATTTATTTTTTATTCATTTAGCATGGATTTTAATAAAAAATAAATTACAAAATAATCAGAATCAACATGCATTACAAGGGAACTTTGACATTCCTTATAATTTTAAATTAAATTATATTCACTTAGACCATGGAGGAGGACATAGTTTCGACCAATCAATATTAAAAATAATGAAATAAATAAATGAATCAAAACTATTAAAGCATCAGTCCAATGTAACAATGTTGATTCATGTGAATATGTAGTAGGTTGTTGTGGAGATTATCAATTAAGATTTTTATTCTTTGCTGCAGTAACAAATATTCAAGAACAAACAAATAACAACAGGTATAAAATAATAGACATGATTATTTTTGTTCAGATTCTTCACACGGGTACTAACAAAAATCATTCTTCATAACTACGATAATTTGGTGTAAGGCCACAGGAATGAAAGTTGTAGGTTTGCGTCCACCGCCCGCATGCCTAAAAAGCCGATCACTGCTGAGGTCATTTACGGGTCAAATCGATCTTTCTGACCAATAGGAAATCTTGTATGTTTAAAGAGGTCTTAAATGTAGAAAAGGATCTGTTTTATAGGCTAGTGTACATTTATGACTGTAAGCATTGTTTCTTGGGAATAAATGTAAAATTACCAATGCTGCGGCTTGTGGACAGCATTCATAAAAAAAATAATGAATAATGAAAAAGGAAAAATTCCCTTATGTGTTTTCAAAATTTTTCGGACGCAAACCTACAACTTTCATTCTCGTAGCCTAAGCTATATTATAGATATGAAGGATACATAGGGCCTACACCAAAATATTGAAATTTATTAATTATGAATTAATAATATTAATATTATACACAATGACATATTGAAATTCATATGCTTTGCTACATCAGGGTTACATGCATGGAGTCAATCTGAATAAAATTTTGGAATGCAATTATGATAACTAATAAAATTAAGAAATACAAGCTTTTAACTTACGTAAACATTTAAATTATGAAAACAGCAAAATGATACTTTAGTCTCGCAAGACCAATCTTGGTCGACGCCCTCTCGTTCCCAACCTTTGCCATTTAAAATTTAAAAGGCCAAGTGCATGGTGACTATTTCCATCGCACATCACACTCACATAAACTCACAGATTTATTTCGTAATTAGTGTTACCTTAATTTTGAAGATCTTAATAATCTTGTAAGAGAAACGCAATTTCCTTCCATCATTTCTCGTCCACCAACAGTCGGAATAACAGTCTTTCGACATGACACATACAGCGCACAAGCTAGCCAGTGAAGATCGTCACCCTTGTGTGTGAAATTAAAATTTATACTTCAATACAGTATTTGAGTTATAGGCCTAATTCAAATTATATTGTGATATAATAAGCATCTATGCTTGAGAATTTTTAAATAAGCCTAGGTTAGAAAAATATTTTATTTACGATACTAAATATTGAGGATAAACATAGGCCTAGACTTCAAAATGGAACAGGGCTAGCCTTAATATCATCAGGCAGGAAGCTGGGCCTAAGCCAACACTTCGACGATAAAACCAGAAACTTACCTCCAAAGTGTAGTTTAAACTTATCCTTTGGTAAGCCTCCCATGCTTCATCGATAGTTGATTTTTCCAAATTTAAATCCCGACATAATTCATCAAAACGATTCCGTATTTTCCCGTCTTCATCACTGGGCGGCGCCATATTTTTTGGTATTTTTTCGATATATTTTTTAGCAATATTCAAATACGGCGACCGCGCGTCAGTCTACTCGGTGTTGTTTACGCAAATTAAAGCCCCTGTAAAAACGGCGGGAAAAGTCAAGCCAATTTACCGCCTAGTTCAATTGATCCGCAGAACTATCAATTGGGCTACATATTATTTAAATACATTTTCTAAAATTATAATTAAACATCTACAACATAGTACAATTTAAAATATGTAATCTTACAAATATAGTATCAACTAACCAACGTTGAAAAACTATAAACAAAATAAATAATAATGTTACGTGGCGCGGATTACTATTAAGAGTGTAATATTGACATCAAGGGCGGAGTCAAAGCGTGAAGTATGTGTCAATCGCGAGGAACTCAGCGCGCGAAATGTTGAGGGCGTTTTGTTACTCAGGGAATCCCCATGTTTGTGTTTTGAAAACGAAGTTTACCTGATCCTCATTGTTGGTTACACTGGCTAAGCGCGTGTGCCGCTCATGCGACGTACATGCCAAGGTCAACATTTAATCATCCTTCAATCAACTAGAGAAGTGTATCCATGGATTTCAGACTTCTTAAATTTTCTTATTTTGTGCCAAGAAATTATTTGTCCATCGTGAAAATGCAACGCACAAGCAACTGCGGGCAGAGCAATAATTCATAAAATACTGTATATATCAAATACATCGATAATATGGAAACATTATTTTTAATCTAATTTCTTTGTGGCCTAAATATTTTAATATTCTAATAGCCTATTATAGTAGTAATGGTAGGCTATATAGCACAGTACGATAAGCCCTCTATGTGCTTCACGTTATCAGTACTATCATTTTGTATATAATATATATATATATATATATATATATATATATATATATAAATCATCAAAGAAAGGTAAATACAGTGTTCGAATAAAGGACTTAATAAATACATCGTGTAGCATAGCTCTCAACGAATGTAGTCCTGTAAATAAATGAATAAAGAAATTGTGTAATAAAATGCCTCTGGCGGGACTCGAACC
>NW_022755469.1:622130-638104 GCF_011630105.1 Anneissia japonica | reverse complement strand
ATATATAAATACCGTATGGGCAGAGGTCTGTACATTCAGAACTGTGCCTCATTAGTAAAAATAGCATAATACACATTATTTTCTTTTTTTTTCTTCAATATTTTTCTATTATAATATTTCTTTATTTACTGTATTTCTTATTTATACTGGATTATCTGTTCAGTATCAAAATACATACTATTCTTCCACAAGCAAATTTATGTTTTATAAACTAATAATAAAAATAACATATACTGTAGTGCACATGTCCATCTCAGAAAGAATTGCTCAAGGTGGTTTACCCTGGTCGTTGGATACAGAGTCGGGGGCGTATCTAGAAGTCTTAAAATGTTGAAATGGATCTGGGAGATTCAATGATTAGGTGAACAGATGCTAGCTCGTGAAATAAAGTGATTTCAGGTGATTTTTAACTACTTGAGCATGATTTTTGCAGGGACGCCACTGTACAGAAGAGGGGGATTTAGTGGGGGGAGCTGAGCTGCCCCTGTCCCACCCTTTGAAAAGTAAAAGAAAAACAGAAAAAAAAAAAAAGAAAAAGAAATAATTGATCACCTACAACAACAACACCTCAGAAGTTATTTTCGAGCGTCTAGAAAACATAAATTTCGTGGGCACATTCCCCCAGACCCCTAGGGTAGTGTTATCTCAATCAGCCCCACATTCGGCCCCCGATTTTGGACATCTCTGGATCCACCCCTGCAGAATCCATCTTGCACAATGTGCCACTTCCTCCATTTCCTGGTATATATTCTGAGTTATGCATGTAATCAGCACTACTATTTTCATTCCAAAGAATTCCCCTCCTATCAGTTACACATTTATACTCCTGGGTGAAGATGAATGATCAGCGTTGATCTCAATGTCATGACCTCTTGGTGACACATGGCTAAGTCCTATAATGTGGTTTAAAAATATCACTACATGGCATTTCTTATCATATCATCTCCACTATCACCCAGCCTATCAACACTGCCTTTCACACTACACCTACTGTACATGGAATACCATTCAAACCACACCCATACCCATCCTGGCCTTGAAAGCACACCGCCCCTCTCTTGCCACTTTGACCATAGGCCACCCACTCTGCCTTTCAAACTTCACCCTACCCTCCCTGCTTATAAAAAGACATACCACCCTTAATTTTTTAAACTAAAACCCCACCCTCCCTGTCACTTCATAAAAATCCCTATTTAAGCCATATCCCACCATAGTAAAAATTTACACCTATCAACTGTCATCGGTGAAGCACATCATTTGAAATTGCATTTCACTTTTGTAGCGGTTCAGAAGTTCACTTAAGTAACTGCAAAAGAAAAAAAAAAGATAAAAATAAAATAACATTTTATCAAATGCAATGACAGACAGTAAAAAGAACCCCTTGTATTTTGTGATTTTACAATACACACTGCTAACAACTTATATATACTATTCATTATCATGGTAGATTCTACTTACATTTTATCTTTCTCATTTCGCAGATCTGGAATAACACTGATTGCTTCAGTAAATGAACCACTATATAAGAATTAAAGAGAAGTTAAAACACTACTTGTATAGGACTTATGTGGAAGCAGTTTGGCGTATTGGGAATGGGTTTGGTTTCCCAACCTCAAGGTTGGGGTTCAATCCTTTGCTGTGCATTTTGCTTGTGTCCTTGAGAAAAGGAACTTTATTTACATTGCTTCAGCCTACCCAGCTGTACCAATGGGTACTAGAAAATTTCTGAAAGAACACTCTCATCTGCTTCACACTACAGAAACTTGGGATAAGCTCCAGCCCTATCAGCTCTAGTAGCTCAGCAAGGATTTATGTAGGACTTATACAATCACAAGGAGCTTTAATAATTCACACTATCATAAACCTGTCTCTTATACACATCTAGATGTGGGGTTATGCATCCTATGATATTGACTGTTGGTTGTTTCAGACCATGTGGGTCACTTTACAAAAAATAATATTAGCCTAAAAAACTTGCATGTTTGTTAAGTACCAAAGCTAATGTATTGGGTAGCAGTTAGCAGAAACCAAGATTATGGTATGGTTCTAGTACCTGGAACCAAAACTAAAATAACAGGTATCAACTCACCTGGTGGCAGCATTCCTGTAGGGCGACAAAGAGTTGTGCAGAGCAGAGAGTTCAAGCCTAGCTTGCAGAGCACCATTCTGACTGAACTTAGGAATACAGCTCATTAGACGTGACAACTCCTCCGCTAATGCTGTGAACACTTCCGTCATAACACGCATGAGGAATGCAGGCGCAATTGCATGAATCTCCGCATGGATTGCAATAGACTTCATCACAGCTTCTTTAACATAGTTTCGCACTCCTGATTAATTATAAGGAAAACATATTTTTTAATGTTTTAATTTTGAATAAGAAAATCTGAATGTGTTGTTAGTGGGAGTATTTTTAGTCTTGAGAAAACACTACAATCTCATAAAACATAACTTGCAGAAAACATGATATAAAGCTTGTGCTTTTACCTGTAGGTCTAGGGCAGTCATTCCAGTCCATATTGCCAGCATACATGCCCTGCTCCAGAGCCCCTATCAAAGGTTCAATCTTTTGCTCACAGTAAGCTTCAAAGATCTTTTCATCAAGTTCAGCATAGGATTCTAGGGCATTCTAAATGAGATCGAATACAAAGTTGTTGACAAACAATTTATGCTGAAGTACAGGGGTGGATCCAGGCTTTTTGAAACAAGGGGACAGCAATTTCATACATAATTATGCAGATATGTATCCAATAACCCAATAATGGTATGATTCGTATCCAGTCTATTGTGTTACTAAATATTGTAACATTTAGTTTTTGTATGCCATTTTGTATTTTTTGTGTTAAAAAATAAAACTGCAGTGGCAAAACAACCGGGGATTGTGCCCCTGTGCCCCCTTCCTAAATCCGCCCATGAAGTATACTTAACAGTAAAGATTAAAAGGGACAAAAAGATTACAGATCGAATAAGTTAAACAGATAAAAAATATAAATGAAATAAATACAGTGCTAACAGTGAGACAGCAAATCGCAAGTATTCCGATTGTTGTGATACAGTAGTAACAACATTGAAAGTATTTCTTAAGATGGTCTTGAAAAACTTACATTTTCTACTTCTTGTGATTTTGGGTATCCATGCTTATCAAATTGCTCCTTAAGTTGATGAATAATGTTTTGAGACACATAGCTACAGTTGCTAAGCATGATAACTAAGCACTGTTCCTGTAAGGGGAAGAATCAGTGGATTTGTTACAATTAAATCCTATTAGTAATATGGTCAACATTGGTTCTTAGTAAGGTTTATCATCTTCAGAATTCTGGTAGAGACAAAACTTTATTAAATCACACTATCATAAGCTTGCTCTTGTGCCAAACATTACAGGATCTCATTGCAACCTTTAAGGATGTTATAGCTACCCTGTCTAACCCTCTGCAACATATATGCATAGTCATTCATCACCGGAAGGCAATCATCTTAATCATCTTAATCATTAAGCTACAAGTCCGATCCAAGACACAGTCTTGCAACCAAGTCATCTAAAGTAAAAATTTTAAAGTAAAGGCTTGTTTCTTTAAAACACTGTTGCTACCATGTTTTCAGTTCCCAACGCAATCGGGAAGGCTCGACGATTCGACCGACCAATCAGCATCGCCGAAAGCTGTTAACAATAGCGACGTGTAGCGATTGTATGGAAATAAGGTTTCAAGTAGCAATGTAACACTTACAACTGAGGGTTGTGTATCCTCCGTGAAGAAGACACTCTGGGAGTAATTATTAGAATCACTGTGGAAGTAAAAAAACAAACAAATACAATAAACACACAGTCCTGTCAAATAACTCATGTACATGCTTATTACATCTATTGTTTAATAGCAACTATGGGTGTAAGCTGGGGGTGTGATTAGTTCCACTTAGTGGGTTAATTTACTAAGAATGGCCATAAAGTTCGCATAGGAATAGGGATTTAGTTATAGATTCTGGGATTTAGTTCCACATTTTCATTTTTCACACACCCTCTCCCACCTCTCAGCCCGAAAAAGGCCTACGCCCCAGGCAACACTAAAGTAGGTATCAGCAGTGACAACGATGATGATGACTTTGGTGACAAAACATTATTTTTATTGTTTTAGGAATAGTCATAATACAATGTACT
The DNA here is from genome assembly GCF_011630105.1 of Anneissia japonica. NCBI lineage: Eukaryota > Metazoa > Echinodermata > Crinoidea > Comatulida > Comatulidae > Anneissia > Anneissia japonica. The sequence continues at coordinate 633,951 of NW_022755469.1, read as the reverse complement.
GTACTATGACTCAATACAGAGCTCAATCAATGACTTGATACAAGGCTATTTGTAGCTCCACTCGGATTTCTTTAAATGAAGTGTCTGAATACATATATTCTTTTTTTGTTTTATAAGGTTGCAGTATAGATAAGGGTCATAAGAAGACTACCTTTTGACTCTACTATCATCTCCATTGTCTCCTTCAAAGGCTAGCTTATCTAAAGTAGTTGAAAAGGCCTATAAATATGAGGTAACAAAATTGAGACTACATTAATGCACAGTTTCAACAATTATTTAAATACACTTTCTTAGTATTCGAACTCCATTGTTAATTATTAATATTTGAAATTTTATTGGAAATATAATAATTTTAATAGAAGGTTAACACTTTAAAGTGACCGGTGGCAGGGGTGGGCATAAAAATCGGTTGGAGGGCCAAAGTGAATTTTTTATTTAACACAGATCAGGGCCGCACCCAAACTTTGATGTTTTCAGTGCGCTTCCAAACACCTTCATGCACTGCTTTTATACCACTTTATTCTCAGTTTTAACATTACTTTTTACAGATGATCAGGGTTGGGCTGTAAAAAACAAGGTGTTTTCTAGTCAAAAATATTGACACATTGGGTTTTTAATTTATTTTCACAGGCAGCAAACAAATCATTGTTGGGCCGCACTTTAGGGCAAAGGAGAATGGCAATCAATCAAATGAAGAGAAACAGTGTATTGCATGTTGGTTATGTGGATATATTAACCTATACATTAAATGAAGCTAAAAATAACGTTGAATGGAATTTAAAAGAATAATAAATTATAAATAAATTTTCATAGCTATAAAAATAAGTTGAAAATAAACAGTTCTTACATTCAGTGACTGAACACAAAGTGCCACTGCTTTTTGCTGTACGTCATAGTCCATGAAAATCTAAATAAATAAAAAATGCATAGTTGGTCAGTGTAATACGTGAGCTCTGCAGGTAAACCTTGGTGTTCCTAATTCAAAAATTCAAGTGTTTCATATGCCCTAATGGGTAAACATTGGTGTTTCAATTTTAACCATTTCAGCTTAGTACACATTCGAGTGGCTCGGCTTGGGGTTTCCAATTCCATCATCAATTTATAGTGCATACCCTAAGCCTTGCCATTCCCAACTCAATCATGGTACATGTCTGTACAGGTAAGCTTTAGGGTTTGAATTTAAGTTATGTTACATGGCCTAGCAATTTTGGGGTTTCAATTAAACATTGAATTCAATAGGACAACATTTATCACAGTGTTACACAATCAGATTATAATACCATCATAAATTAAGTCACTTAATTTTGTTTGATAGTGTATACTTGTTTCTCACATATCTGAATACACAAATCACGTTTCTTTCCAGGATCTGATGGATGTGGGACAAATGCTCTACTTCACCGATCAGACATTGTCTGACAGACAAACAAAATGTAGTGTAAGTTTGCAACCAAATCAATGGATTTATTTCCTAAACAATGGGAGGAAAGCTTACATCAGTTTCTCCTTTCCAAGCACAGTTCACAACCTCATGAAGGTGTTGTAACGTTTCCATGATAACACTTTCAAACAATAAAGGCTAAAAATAGAAATAGACATTTGAATATATTAATTAACGATACAACAGTAGACAACATTCCAGATTTAGGACAAACAGTAACTTCTTTTAACATTGCTTTCCTCTCAAATTCACTGGTATTGAGTACAACAACCATTTTTAGGAGTCTTGAAATGGGGAGGGGGGCCGCCAGTGTGATGGGGAACTAGCTTGCAAAATAATGTGATTTGAGGCGATTTTTAACTACTTGACCATGATTTTTGGGGGCGACTGCGGAGGGGGTCGTATTTCCCCTAAATACGCCACTGACAATAATATAATAATAAATAAGATATGTATAGTGCTCATATCCATTTCCAAGAAATGCTCAAGGCACTACAAGTATGTTTCACATAAAAATTGTCACATTTGCTTTACCAAACTTGTAATTCCGCCACTGTCATCAACCTGAAGCTGCCAGGTTTCTCTTGAACTCAAAGCATGAACCTCTGCCAAAAATAAAAAAAAAAAACCTTGTAATATCCAGAATCTATGTTCAAACACTTTAAGTTATCAGTTAAAGGTCTTCAGCTTTGCATTGCTGCTCCAGTAGAGAAGAACTCAGTAGGTGCGCCATTGCCTGTGGTTCAGAGACTATTTCAGCCTTATGGACTGGTTGGCCTTAAAAGGATAGGTAAGGTAAAAAAATATATATAAAGTAGTAGAGTAAAAGGAACCATATAAGTAATGAAACTCACCATCAGCTGCCTCTTCAAACAGCTTCACCATACAGTGGACTCGCAGGTCAGTGATGAGGTCATTCAGATTCTCCAGTGCAGCAGACGGCACATCAAGGGACGACAGAGTTGTCACAATTGACCTTAGTATTTACAAATATAATTAGTAAGAACAATAATTCAATTAATTTATTTTCCACATTACTAAATGAAATTAGAGAGATAAACATATTTGCATCCAAGTGGCCAAAGCCACAACCATTACACATGCTGCTCCTCCAACTAAAATCTACTGTGCCCGCATGAGACTACTCCAACACATCAAAAATATCTTACCTTAATTTCCTGACACACTGTGGTAGCCATGCAGAGGCACTTTCATGGGTCACTTCATTCCACATGCCATATTTGTCCTGTTCATGCTTCGGTAGTTTTGAAAGAGACTCTGGCAGAAATGCTGCCCTCACAAGGTTCGATAGAAGCTTTAGAATTTCCGAAACCATTTTCTGTGGAATTTACCACATAGAATAAAATTAGAATGAACACAAGACAGCATAGTAACATAGTCTGGTAAAATAATCTCCACCAGGTCTCAAACATCGGACATTTCGCTAAACACACTCGGTAAATATTATACCATTAGACCACAATAGATTGGTAGGAAATCCTTTTCATTTATTTTATTCTTCAAATCTTATCTTTACTACTACAGTAGTTGGAATAGCACAGACTCACATACTGAAAAGATGGATACAGATCTATAGGTACATACAGCTGTATTCTTTAAATAAATAACTATATAGCGATTGAGCAAACATTGATAGTAGAAAGTATAAAAGATAAGTAGTTAGTGGATAATATTACATAATGAATTGTAAAAAAAAGTATTGATCATGCAGTGAAAATTAAATTGAAGCACTTGAATGCTTATCTTCCAGTACCATGGTGCTGGGTTCAAATCCTGCATGTGACTAAATATAAATCTCCTCACTAAGCCATAAGGTTTGTATAACATCATTTACATTTACATTCTAAATTAGCAAGTCAATTGCTGTTAAATAAGATGATGATACAAAGTCAATATAGTGCGAGACTTAATGTTAGTTGCAATTATCAATAAAAGTAAAGCAAAAAACAAAACATTTTTAGAATGTTATGAAATGATGATGAGATGGACTGGACACTTAACCAGAATTAATGACAATAGATGACCAAGAGACTCAGTGTGGCAACAAAAGAAAGGCAACATGGAATACGGCAACTGACATAAGGAAACAGGAACTGCCTGAGGGCGGCTTTATCATCCAACGATGGATGAACATAGCCTCATGATGATATGATAATGATGATGATAATGGTGATGATGATGATGATGATGACAAAATGTGATGATGAATAAGTAATCAACAGTAGAAATATTAATGTTAATATGGTGCAAAGTAAATGATGGTAAAAAAACATTATAAAATGAAAAATAAATATTGAGAAAAGTATTAACTGAGAAAATAATAATTATGATATAATAATATTAATAATAATAATAATAATAATAATATTAATAATAATATTAATAATAATATTATGATATAATAATTATGATATTTAAAAGTTAATAACAGTGATGATATTAACCGGTTAATATATTAATTTTCTTTGAATAAGCAGATGTAAATGTGAAAAAAAGTTAATTGGCATAAATAACAATTAGTTTCTGTATTAAAAAAATTAGGCGTATTAATGCAGTTATAGTGTTTCATCCTAAAGTGACTTATTTTATTACAATACTAATAACAAAATAGACCACATTGATAACAATTTGATTATATATTGATATCCCATAATGTTGATTAACAGTAGCTCTTTCACAAGTTGATGTCATAATTACTGTCGGGCCATATTAATCCTTCAACAACAAAAATCCAGTGATCTCTACTGTGATCGGCCGTATTGTAGCTAACTACCTCATTTACGAGATGCATTAGCCGACAGGGAAAATGTTCTTTACGTCATTATGACTAATAATATACTGTTGAGAGAGCCACCTACAATTTAACATGCAATATTCCCACCACCAATGGTGTATATTTTATTTACTGTTGTTTAGTGCAGATCGCTTGTTGCCATACCAACTTACATCAAATGTATTCAACTGTTCACTTAGACCCTGGTCAACTGACATTTCCTATTAGTTGACGTCAAGTAAAATATCGATAGAAAGAACCAAATAAGAAATCAACAGAAAGAACATAAACATAACAAAAACAATGTTAAAATATGAATAAAATCAAACTTAAAATCAAACTTCAAATCAAAAATAATTTAAAAAATTTAGATTGAGTTTTTTTGAATTCAAGATATTTTATGTTCTGCACCTTGTCTTTGAAATGCTATTGAATGTATCAGATGTTTCAATTAGTTTTCATTTTCAAAATGAAAATGATATCCTTATTATTCAAGCAAAATTGTTTCACAATGCTATTTACGTTACTAGGTACTTGGTTGATAAAGGTAAATAATTAGTGGCTTATGATTTTCTTTCTCTTTGTGTGTAAAATGTTATATATTGAAAACATAACAAAACAAAACAATACTAGATAGTTAACTAAAAATCACATGTTCCATATATGAACCTGTGTTCCATATATGAACCTGTATTCCATATATGAACCTGTGTTCCATATATGAACCTTACCTTGAAAACTGGTGCTTTGTCTGTATCTATTTTCATTGGTTTGCCACTTGTCTGAAAAAAATAATTGAAGGAACTTAAGAAAAAATATAATAAAACCTAAATCAAGATGAGGTTAATGCATACATTAAAAAAGATGGCATCACAGAATAATAGAGAAATGATTCTCAGACTTCGACGAAAGACAGAAAATTAAATAGATGATGAAAACCGGTGTTTGTTGATACATACGTTTGTGTACTTTATAAAATGACACCACAAACCAAATTGCCAAAAACTGAATAATGATTATATAATTTTCAATTCCCATATTTTAATGTTTTGTCTGTATTGTTCTATGAACTTGACTTTGAAATATAACTTTATGTATTACCTCAATGATGATATTTCCATTGAAGTATGCTTGGCCAAGTTTACAGAAATCTGGAAAAGTCTCCTGTAGGATTTCCAACAGTTCTTCAAGGAAGAGAACTTTCCTTGGAAGAGAAAACTTACCATCTAAAAATACAACATAAATTAAAAAACAATTAAATAATCATTATGTATTTATTTTAACCTGTATTTTATAAAGTACATATATTTTTTTCTATTTTTTTTAAATTTCATATCAAACCACAAGTAGAGGATGGAACTATTATGTTGCATTGTGGGATTTGTCCACACAATCATGTTTTCTTTTTCCCTTATATGGACATAATGATGTCATGTCATTTGTATCCATTGTATTGTACTTTGTTGATTTTTTTTTTGTTTTTTTTTTTGGTGAATGTAGGTTACTTTTATTAATTGTATATTGTGATACATTTTTGTATTTAACTGAACCACTTTGGAAACCAGTACATTGTATTGAAAGAGTAATTCAGAATAAAAAAAGAAATAAAATAAAGTAAAATATAAAATGAGATGATCTCCCTGATGATCTCAAAAACTCTTTTCTTGTTGACTCTTTCCACATATTTCTGATTAAACTTAAACATTTTATCCTTCAGAATAATTCACCCATTATAGTTTTGTTTTCCATAAAATATTATGTTAAAATATCTTAATTTTTTTATTATATTTAATTAATTCATATACATTTTTTAAAAATTTAAATTATTTAATGTTAAAATTGTTTTCTTTTTTTTTGTAAGTTTCTGATCAATGATTACATATTTTGCTATATACAGTATTTATTTTTGTATTTCACTTAGATAATTGCTTCCTGTATTTTGTTAACTTTGTTTCATTATATTATAATTGAACTATATTATTTAAAATAATGTATTTATGTTAAACTGGATGAGTGAGTCTCACAGATTTGGTGTGCAGGGACACACATCACATATAATATAATGTATTATTATCACGCAACAAACAAATCCTGTGTTTCCTTAGCATTAAAATGAACATGACATACATTCCTTATAGAGTACTACATCACTAATGACACATCACCGTTTAAAAAACCCAAGCTGTCTTTATGGCTGAATGCCTCTGCAGCTAAGCCACAGTGTCAATAGAGTTTCACCTGCATATCGTTATGACTTAATTTAATGAAATCATATCAACGCATGAAATGTTGTTCATAGCTACGTAGTACCCTATACACTCACAAACACTTTAGAGACAATGAATTTGTATAACAACGTGATCATGCTCATTCACTTTGAGCAGTTGACAACATTACCATGGTTACGTCAACGCACCTGATACATCACATTCAGCAGGTGTGGACCCAGCTCCTGTACAACATCAGCATAAAGCAAAACAAAAAACAATGCAGAAAATAAAGAAACCAAATGTTATAAAAACAAAAAAAGACATTGAGTCAAGCAAGAAGTACAGCAAACATTATATATATAAACACTACGTATGTATATATATAGATATACTATATATATGCATATAAATATGTTATAATTCATAAGTAATTAAAAAAATCATATATATGATGGATAATAATCATAATGCAATATATGGAATTAGGAATGGTTATCAAATAATAAAAAAACATGCATAATTAATAATTAAAATAAATATAAGAAATGACAGTCAAAATATGGTATAAACACAACATCCTGTAAGACACCTGTAAAATTAATTTCCATAAATTTACCACTAAAAAATTGTACAAATGGAAATATCTTTAAATTAAAAAAAATTTCCCTAAATATGCTCTACACCAAAAACAGGAAATAAATTTTGATTGCAAGATGGAAATGATTTCACCTCACAATTGTGAACGAAACAGTTTGGATACAGAGGGCGGCATAACATACCTGGGCGCTGTCGGCTGTCGTTGACAATTCGTATCATCTGAGTGTTGGTCTGCTCGGCTGTTATGCTACATTCACCTTATTATCACATGAAATTTACAGTGGAAATTTTAAAAATATATTGTGTAAAATACTTTGAGGAATACATACAGTATTGTTCTTCCAACCAGAGTTTAGATGCAGTTTCCTAAAAATTGACCTATGATGCCATGATGATATAAAAAGTTGAACTTTTCCTGTTACGGACACATTAATTTTGTAAGTCCAGGCCGGAATGTACTTTATAAACTAAGTCCTTCTTAGGGGAATGGAGCTGTTTTTGGGCTGTAAGAAGAAATCCCGCAGTGACAGGGCTTGAACCCAGGACCTAGGGATTGGAAAGCAAGCATCTTAACTACCAAACTACAGCTCTACAATACTGTATATATGCAGATATATATGATATTTTCAATCCAACAAAAATTTCTGAACTTTTAAAGTAAAATTTGTCCGCAGTAGATAATGATGCAATAAGTTCAGTAAGTTGTGCTTAAATGTTGCAAATATATTTTACTTTTGAAATTACAGTTAATTATAAGTATGAGTACATTGTACCCAGCAAAACACTAGTAGTGCAAAGCAGTTAAAAAAATCAAAATAAAATGTGTCTGTCCCAACAAAAATTATATTGTGAAAAAGTACTGTGTATCACATCATTCCATTTTCATAAATAGTGGTGGAATCTAGTATAATTTTTTTGAGTGCATTTTCCCATTAAAATTTTGATGCTGTGCAGAAAATAACCAAAACTTTGAGAAAACAGGATTCTACGCAATTCACCATTCAAATAACCAAAATATCTTCCATAGTATCATAAATTGTTACACAGTATTTTGAAAGAAAATTTTGTCAAATATAAACAATACTTTTCACCCTTCAGTTTTATTATCACCATTAATAAATATAAAATAATGATATTTATTCATCTGTTCTGTGAACAATTAGATACATAACTGTATGTTGTCCTCTTACCCATTTGTAGGTGGTTATCTTTGCAGGTGTGAAGTAGGCTCATTAGCCAGATCTGCTGGTTGCTGATGCAGTCCCATGCAGGATCCCCAGGGGCCTCTAATTCTACCAGGTGCCTGATATAAATGAACAGTATGTTAGAGTCAAATACATAAATCATTAAATTATCAAGCATCAAATTAATTAATCAATCAAACAATCGTAATAAATCGCAATTCCTAGAACCTACTACCATCACTAAACCGAATGCCATCACCAACTTGATACCCAACCATCATCAACCACACCCAAGTTGTGTAAACTTATACAATATTATGCAAACTGTTTTAAGTCTCACTTTATTAACTTCTTTTGTTCGTCCATCGTTGATGGCAGTTCCATTAACCTCTTCCTCAGTTGCTCTCTGAATTGTACAATCTTATTCTCAACTTCCTCATAAACTGTAATAAAATAAAAACATTTAAATATAACTCAATAAAAACATTTCCATATACTTTTTAGCAATTTGGATTGGAGTAGGCGAATTGGGCAGTACACTGACACACAATCCACTAGTCTTTTCCAAAACTGTGTTCTTTAACATGCCATAGGCCATATTGCACACAGCTTAAATGTCTCAACCAAAAGATGGTGTATACAGGGTATACTTGAAAATGGTAATGTCATCTGTAATGTAAGTAATAAATTAGGTTTAATATTTTCTAGTACTAGCATTATTGACAGCTCCCGAAACTGGTCTCTCCTATTGTTTAAAGAAGCGTTCGCTATACATAGACTACACCCTTTGCTTAACAATGGGCTCAGAGCTTCAAAGACAGCTTCAAAGTCGACTGAATCTGAATAAAAATACAATAGGCTTATTAATAATGATAACGATATTTCAAAAATCAAATTCAGATAAAAGAAAAGTCTTGGCCTAATATATAAACATTTTCATATATAGCACTGTTTCTACTATTAAAAGTTTCTTATTTAAGTTATATAAAAAAATGTGTCTTGCGGGAAACTGAACTGAAACCACTCGCTATCAAGGCGAGTTTCATACCATTGGACCATGGTATACGCACAGTTCAAACCCCCAGACACTTTCTGTCATACAACTGACTCGAACCCACACACACACACACACACACACACCCACAGACACACACACACACACATCCTACTCTTTTCCAAAACTGTGTTCTTTAACATGCACATAGGCCATATTGCACACAGGTTAAATGTCTCAACCAAAAGATGGTGTGCAATGAGAAGTTAGACTTCTACCCTCTAGCTTAATTACAAAGGGAGTAGTAAGTAAATTTAAACCAAGGGTCAAATATCTCCACAGTTCAGCTCGTGCACACACAGTAACTACCACCAGCCTAGCTGACTAAGCTGACTCTCATTTTCTAAGTAGTAAACAGTATATGATAGAAGGAATTTAAAAGTAAAATGTTTATCAATGAATGAATTCATTACTTACTTTGTTTAAACACTGTTACAGTAGTAGTTGCAAACAGAGATTTGGCTTTTGCATAATCATTGATCACAACTTCATATTCACCCTGAAAAGATGTATTAAAATTTATCATCACTAAGAAAAGTTTTTGCTACAAATTGCTGGAAATTTTAAAGTTCAATGAATAAGGCTGTGCACACTCAGTTTCATTGTTAAATTAACATTTGTCTTTGCTTTAATTTTTTATAATAGTTCCTAGAGGTTATTTGGTAACAACACATTTTTGTGTAATATTACATTTACAATAACCTAATTAACAATGAATTAACTATAATATTAAATAATCAAATTGATATTAAATTAGCTACTTACACTCTGAATATTCCTTTCAATGTTGATTGGCAGATGGAAAAGAAATTTGAAACGATTGAGGACGTTGAGGGCATTTCTTGTTGAATCTGCCAAAGCCTTGTTTCGTAGAATCTTGCGGAAAATCTTCTGAGCACTTTCATCACATTCTATTAAATTTATATAATATATTATATATTTTATATATCTATAAAATATTACATTAGGACAACAATGACTGAAAATAAAATGACCGAAGTTCTGAGCTCACGAGCCACAGTACCCATCTCTCTTTTCTTGGCATTTAGGCCAGACTCTGCAATGCGGTTAAGCCTCTTTCCCACTTGCGAATTTATTAGTGCGAGTCGAAAGGGTTGGTTCACATTTCTATCATAGTTTTCGCTTTAGCGAAATTGGTTGTTCAAGTTGTTTCTACTTTTTTCGAAGTGAAAAAGTACGCAACCAATCAAAGCTCAAGAACTGAACCAACGCCTTTGATTCGCGCAAAAAAATTTGCCTAGTGGAGTACAGGCTTTAGGTGATCGCCACTTCTCATGCACAACAAGTCTGTTTGGCTGCCCAGCACAGCATATGTCAGTACCAATTTATACTCCTGGGTAGACAGAGGCAAACATATATTAAATGTCTTACCCAAGGACACAAGCAACTTGCACAACCTCAAAACCAGCGAGTGTTAGCTCCAACCATAGTGCCAACTGCTTCCACCGTATTTTAAAATCTAAATATATTAATATTATTCAATAATTAATTTCCTTCTATGCATCAACTCACCTACAAGAAGACTTTCAAGGAGAGCAGCTGGTGCTTTTGTGTCAGGGTCTTCAGTTACTTCATCCTCCATTAAGCTTGAATGAATCGCTAATCCACAACAAAGACAAACACATATGAGTTGAGTGGCCGAGCAGTAAGACAGGGGCGCCGCTAGTTACAGCCTTAACATTGGCGCTAGTTCGCCCATGGTTCAGTTGGTAGAACCAAGTCTTCTCAGATAAGGACATAAAATGGAGGTCCAGTGTATACATCTGGCTTGTGTGCACTTTTAAAGAACCCATTGCATCTTTCGGAAGAGTAGGGGTTTACCCCGATGTTATGGTTCACTTCAGCCCCTGTCGTTGTGGGATGATGTGAACATGTATCTACCAAGAAGCGCCTCTTTACGGCAGCTAGGTAGTCACGGACCACGCCCATATGCAATTCAGCAAAATGACGCTGCAAGTTATGGGTTATTCTCCTACCTTTACCTTTACACATACATTTTGTTTGTATTTAAAATAAATGCCATGATATAGTATCCAGGTATTACAGTTCCAATCTTAACAATAGGTAACTTTCAATTGCATGACAACATAGTGACCTCACATTATACGCATGCAACAAGGTTGGCTTCTTTTTTTCTTTTTAATTTAACAATTGTGAAAAATTGAGTGATAATGTAAAGGATGTTACTTACTAGTCAAAATATCCTGACAATTCATAAATGTGCCTAAGTTGGTTTTAATGAAGCTCTGTGGACCCTCTGTCTTTTGATTGGCTGATTGCTTCCTCAAATGAACCAATCCAGCCTTCAGATCATCAAAGCTGCAATGTAACAAAATAGATTGCTAACAGAATGTATAGAATATATTATATATATATATATATATACATAAATCATCAAAGAAAGGTAAATACAGTGTTCGAATAAAGGACATAATAACACATCGTGTAGCATAGCTCTCAACGAATGTAGTCCTGTAAATAAATGAATAAAGAAATTGTGTAATAAAATGCCTCTGACAG
>NW_022755469.1:539639-622088 GCF_011630105.1 Anneissia japonica | reverse complement strand
GACCCTCAATACACATAGTAAAACAAAACAAAAGAGAGTATGAAACCAATTAATTAACAGTAACATAAATGACAACCTTTCAATTCTAGAAATTTGTTTTTACCTTGTTGCATTATGATTTTCAATAAGAAACCAAACCGGTTCAAAGGTCTTGAGTGCAAAGTTACCACTACCTATGAATTAAAAATACATTTTTAACAATATCTATTTGAGTTTTGAATATAAAAAGAACACCAATGTGCAATAAATTCAAAGATAACTAGTGTCAGACACTATGATCCGTATCTCATGGGCAAGACACAATACACAGAATCGGCGATGTTTGTTTACAGGACATAACTTGGTATACTGTACATGAAAAACATTACAGTGCGATAGCATAGGAAAAGATAAATGTTATGGTTGTGAAAACAACCACGTGAGATATAAATGACTAGGAAAGGCAATACGATTGTTTAAAATAGTGTTTATATACTTATCTTAGCGTTCTTCTAGGATTGTATGCTTTGAAATTTAAGTGATCCTTATTAAACTTTAGCTAGCCCTAACACTGGCAGCGTAGTGCACGGGTCGAAGACCATCATGCATACCTAACTATGCCGTAGATGTGCAGGGACCTAGGCCTAATATTTGTTGAAAAATCTCAATGTTTGCGGCCAGTATCCTTTATAACATTAGCAAACCATTAAGGCAAAATTCTCAAGTTCCAACCAATTTGGTAGTTTACTGGGAATTATGATGGTCTTTACAGCAAAACAAGGGATGGCAGCAATAGCAATCTTCATGCAAAACACCATATATGAATATGAATATTTTGTCTCTGATTATTGTGTTAAGTTAGGGTTTTTATTTTTTGGTAAAAAGTAAAAAATGTATTCTCACCTCCTGGAAACATTTTCTGTAATTCTTCATCAGTAAATTGCCTAAAAATACAGAGTATATTTATCTAAACATTAGGCTAAAACATGAGCAACATATTGATAAATTAGCAATCACCTTAAACAAATATGCCTTATACCAACATGGTACTGAGTCAGTTATGACCAACATTATTTACATAATAGTTCAACAGTAACATACAAAAAAGTATATGGACAGTACGTTGTTTGTTTTTATTTACTTTCACTACAAACAAGACCATGGAAGTCACTTGTACAAGGTAAGGAGATACTATTGTATATTTTTATTTATTTTTTAAACATTTTCTTTGAAATCTAAGAAATTTTGCGCTAAGGCTAAAAACATAGCATGAAAGATTTTACAGCCGATTAGCAATGCACATTTTGTGTTAATAACAATGTACTACTAGATTATATCATCCTATTTTTAAAAACAATACAGAAATAATTATTCATGAATAAAACCTTAATCCCAAGTTTTACAATGCTATGTTTTTTATATAGATCAAGTATTTACATAGATAAAAAAAATCGTTGATAAGCAAAAAATGTTTTACTTACAATGGACTTTCAACAGAAAGACCTAATGGGTCATCACGATTCCCAACATGCAGAGGTGATGATGGTCGATTGACAGTTCCGATACGCTTCTCAAACTGCATGGGCTCATCAACCCAGATTGCCACTTCCTGAAGTGGTCCTGGGATGATGTTCAGTCCACGAAATTTGACCGTGCTAGTACCGACACCGCCCGATTTAGTGGCGACTATGACATCCCCATTACCTTTGCAGTTGGTGGTGCGGCAGACAATTTTGGATGGAGAGTGCCATTCGGCTGATAACAATACATTTGCATTACAGATGTACAAGCCTTTAATAAATATGCAAGAGAAAATACAACAGGTACTATTACGGTATTAGCAGTGAAAAATAAAATTTAAAAAAATATGGAAATAGATTAGACAAATATAATTAGAGCTAATATTATCATTTAAACTTTTTTTACATTTTACAACTGATGTGTTCACAATGCAATGTGATCAATATGGCGCTATTACAGGAACTTATTAACATATTTTATAATCATTTTGAATTTGTTATACTCACCAACTAAATCCTTGGAGCTGTTACCCAAATTTTCACCCCGAATTGTTACTTTGGTGCCAGGAGGCCCTTGGTTAGGTGATAGACCAGTGACTTTTGGGGGTACCTTCCCCTTTTTATTAGCCATATTGGAACTCTTCTAAAAAAAAAAACAACACACAGATGCAAACATACAGATAGAAAATTGTTAAACAAACTGAACTTCCAATATAACAGTGACTTTTAATTTTTTTTATAATGGGTCTGGGCTTTGGCCTAGTTAGGCTAGGCTAAATAAAATCATGACTGCAGTATTATAAACAGTGTAGGGCCTAGGCTAAGCCTAGTAGTTCCCTCTCTTTGTAGGCTATACCTCTCGATTCTATCTATAGGCCTAGGCCTAGTCTTGTTATTAAAACATATGAAGTCCCACTCACTGAGAGTGACGGCGGTGGTGGTGGTGACGAACTGTGCTCACTGCATGAGTGCTACTACTACTCTAGGACTCAGGAGGCTACTACTACTACTAGCAGTCCGTATGCTAGCCTATTGTATTGGTCTCGGTGTTGTAACAGTCAAAAATACAATTATTTACCAAAAACAGACATATGCTACTTGTACTACAATGTTCGTAGTATCTTAATGCTAGTAACCGGAAATAATCAGCGTTGGGCTAGGCACCAGTAAGGACCTTGTTTTTGTTTTTTATTATTTTCAAGAACCGGAACACGCCCTCTTTTTTCATTGACCGTGAGGGCGGTTTCAATATGTCAGCCTCCACGTATATTTGTTTTCCGACAATTTTATTTGCTTTTATCAACTATGGTGTTGAGTGTAGCTAATTTTTGATGTGGTATTAAACTTAATGATGGAAACAGAAGACAATCTGTCAAGACAGGTGCGTATTGAAGATGTGTGTATGTTGAAAAATGAACCAGTCATCGGTTATCAAAAGCTAGGCCTTCCACTTGACTTTTCTCTATAATGCACACACAGCTCAGAAGAGGGCAATCCAGTGACTTTGAGACCAGGAAGGCCTGTAGGCTGTAGTGCTAAGCTAGGGCCTAATTATTAATTAATAATATTCTTATAAATATATTTCCACCGTCTTAATAGTTGTGGGGGTTGAGCTGTTAAATAATAACTAGGGATAACTAGATCATTAAGCCCACCATTTATGTTATAATTTATTAATCTTTTGATTGAAATAAAGTTTGAATCTATTAATTGAAAAAAATCTTGAATTTAGGTTGAGGAGGTTGAAGCATTAGCTGCCATTTACGGTGATGAATGGTGCGTTGTTGACGAGGCCAGTAGAATTTTTTGTATCGCTGTAACTGATGGAACTGAAATAAATCCAAGGAAGGTTTGTTTACAGGTAATTATTTATAATAGAATTTACATTTTTAATACCTCAAAAAAAACCCAAAAAAACTTCTATGCTCCTTCATATACAGTGTAGTGTAAATAAGTCAACTAGTTTTCTTTTTTAATGTATAGATTAAAAATTATTTGTGTTTTGATGCAATATAGATATATTGATAGAAATAATTTTATATATTTTAAATTTCAAGGTGATGTTGCCAGCAGACTATCCATCCATAGCTTGTCCAATTTATCAGATTAAGTGAGTGAAATATGTTTCCTATTTTGATTTTGCTGAAAAAAGGTGAAAAACAAAATATTACCCTAAATGCTCGAATACGCACCAAACATGATTTTGTTGTTGTTAAGCACTGCTTTCAAATAAGCGCCACTGCACTTAATCGAGAGTATATAATATTACCCTGTTTGTAATGAAACAGGGTTTGAAATTCAATGTATACAGTGTTAATATGAATACCGTAAATAACACAATGAAGACACAAGCATTTCTTATAAACGTTTGTTTACGATGATAGGACCTATGATAGGCCTACTGAACTACGGGAAAATGTGAAATAGGTAGCATGGAAACGGGCAAGGACAGCGCCACGCCAATATTTTTTATAAGTGCTGCTCTCGAATAAGCGCCGCACTGAAGCCACCAAAAATTTTATAAGCGTAAATAAATCATCGTCAAGAATGAGAAATGTTATTCTTAATCAGTGTTATACCACATGTCATTATCATAATTTATTATTTCAGTGCACCATGGTTGAGAGAAAATGAAAGAATTGAATTCTCAGAACGATTATCACATGTGTGTCGGTAGGTTTCCAATTAATATCACGGAGATTGGCGAAGGTAGGTGTTTAGTGATAATGAAAACTATTTTATTTTTTTAATATAGAATCTGAAGTACAAAGGTATTTTACTAAATGATGAAAGCTTTGAAATATAAAACATGAAATAGTTCTTAGAAATAATGTTGCTCTATTTATTAATTTAGTTGTTGAATAATTAAAAGGTTATCAGGTTTTTCCACCTGTTTTAGTTTTCATAATTCTGTGTTTGTCGTTGATTTTACTTATGACCTATTTGCAATTATTTCAGAATTTGAAATATCTTATATTCACCATGGAGAGGCTTTCACAGAAAGGAGAAGTACATTTCAGGCACACCTTGCACATGTCATCACACCTGGCCAGGTAAATATAAAGTCTAAAAGTATGCTTTTTTTCCTGCCTATAATATGATTACAAAGTGATGATTAATTTGTAATGATTATGATGTTGACGACATAACATATGACAAAACTACAGAGAATACATTACAGAGTAAAAAGACATTTTTTTTTTGTGCTTGAACACGATCAAATAATATTGATATCTAAGCAGCCACATCATATAACAATGGCATCACATAGTAACCACATACCAGACATATTTACATAGCACAAGCATATCACAAAGCAACTACATAGCATTCATATCACATAGCAAGAGTGTCACATAGCAACCGGATTGCAACTATATTACATAGTTTAATTTTCACCCTGAATGGCAACTTACATGATATTAAATTTTTTTTAATAAAAATTGTCATTGATTCTGTAAATTTGTCTGTCCCTATCTATTATTCACCACGGTATTGTTATTTTTCAGGTAAAGACTGTTATGAAGAAGCTTTATGAAAACCGAAAAATTTCAAATGCGACGCACAACATTGTTGCATATAGGTAAGTAAAGTGTTGACAGCTTCTGATTTTTATGGTAATGGTGGGATATTTGTAGTGCGCCTTCCACAATAAAATCATCTCAAGGCGCCGAAAAAAGGTAGGACCATGAATTATAAAAAATTAAATTATATTATATCTTATATTAATGAGCCTATATTAATCAGAATATTTTTTTAATTTTATTTAATATAAGTTAAATAAATATAAATGAATAAAGTAGATAAATAAACAAATAGAAAATAAATAAAAATATATAAATAAATAAATAATTGATAAATTAAGCCACAGGCAGACCAAGAATGGGAAAAAACAAGCAGCAACATGAAAAATGCGCACTCCTGTTGTTGAGGCAGTGTCACCACCACTACCGCGTACACGCAGTTACTCCGGCGACAGTATGCTGGGCTCCGGTAGCTTCCACCTTGGATAAGCCTCGGCTCTACTACCGTGCACTGCTAAGGTGGCGACGCCGGCTCAAGTAAGGGAGTTGCGACTTAAGGAGGTTGTTTATTTCACAATAATGTGTTATTGCTGATGTAAAAAAAATTAGTGGTTTAATATCATCTACATATTGAATAAAATAGCCTACCAACCAACAAATTAATGATGTTAAAAAGGTTAGCGGTTTAATATATACTACATGTGGAATGATAATGCCTGTCAACCAAGAAAGTAATACTTTTCGACAGGATTTTTTGTGAAGACAAAGGTACATTTATGCAGGACTGTGATGATGATGGTGAAACAGCGGCTGGAGGCCGACTACTTCATCTCTTACAGGTTAGAAAACAACACCTTAGAAAGAATGATATTTTTGCCCTACTAGGCATTTTAATGTACTGAATGCTGAGTACGTTCACAAATACAAACAAATTCTCCCAAGTGATTCGGGGGGAATCGAACCAACAACCTCCAGATAATTAGTCAGGTGTCTTAAACACTAGACCACCGATCTTGAACAGTCTCTGATTCAACACTAATCACTCCATTCCTAATTAATTTCCTGATGCAAAACACCATCGAATAACATCTTAGTAGCTTTATATATGAAATTTTTCCCACTAAAATTTATTTCTAAAATGTATATGATTTTAGTTTGATGAATGAGTAAAGATAAAAATTAGCTTAATATTTTTATTCATTGATAATTGTTTTCCAGATTTTGGACCTTCGAAATGTAGTGGTAGTTGTATCTAGATGGTACGGAGGTATACTGCTAGGCCCTGATCGATTCAAGCATATCAACAATTCTGCCCGAAATCTCATACAGCAACTCGGTCTTATAAAGGTGAGGGATAATTAAAATATTTTTTACACTCCTCCAGTAGTGTATCTTGGAGGGGGGTGCTAAGGGGGTGCAAGGGTGAAGTGGGAGGGGGTTTGATGATTAAGTGAGGGAGAGCTAGCTCACAAAATAAGGTGATTTTTATCTACTTGAGCATGATATTTTTGCTTCATATATTTTCAATGAGGGACAACCGAGGGGGTGGGGGGTGGGGACGAATTTATTAGGGGGCATGCACATCCCCCAAGACATGCCACTAAATAAAATGTAGACATACAGTACTCTAGTAATCATTCATTTCTGACAGTTCAACCAAATGTGCATTTGGGGCAAAGTCCAATCATTTGTTGTGTAAATTATCCAGTATTAAATTGATTAAATGTTCTCAAGTGTGCAAGATGTGCTGATGATTGATAGATATTCATTTTTGGTTGGTGGTTTACTCTCAAGTAGAATGAAGTTAAATATAAAATAATTATCAATTGTTATGAATACATTTATGCTACCAAATGTTACAATCCTTTAAACAAATAATACATCTGATGTATGCTCAACAATAATATATAACGTATTGCACTGAATGTTGTATCGTTAGCCATGGAGGTGCTATATAATGTAAGTCAGTTGATAAAAAAAAACTCTTTTGTTTTCAGTATGAACATACCACAGTTTTCAACATTGTATCCCTATGAAATTGTTGCAATAAATCTATATATCTGTACAAGCATGCATGCCATGACTCTTTTTCTACATTTGTATTTTTTTTTTATTACATAGGCTCATTGTATCCCTATGAATTTGATTCAATAAATTGGTATATCTGAACGTCTATGACTCTTTTATTTAAACTCAGGCCCCCTTGCCAAAAAACTCAGGAATTGTTAATGGGCTACTGATATTTAAACATTAAAAATTGGGGGAAAGGTAGAAAAAAGGGTGGTTATGCCCCTTCCTCCCCAGTTTTTAAATATTTAAAAATTTGTATCTCATTAACTGTTCCAAAGTTTTTGTGTCTTATTAGAAATTGTTTTCCTTTGGAGCCTGGCTTTAACATCATAAGCAGTGTTGAATTTCTTTTCACTTTTTTTGTCTGAATTTGTCCATTTTATTATGAATGGTAATGCTTGTAAAATTTGTAAATGTAAAACAATAGTAAATGAATTTCACAACACCACTCCCTAAGACTCTTAAGAATGATGACTCCAATGAGGAGTATTAGTCCGGGGCAGATTTAGAAGGAGCCGGAGCGCGAGCCGGAGCGGCCCCCCTTTTTTTTTTTTGGAAAGCAAAAAAAAAGAAAGAAAAAAAAGTAAGAAAAAGAAAAAATTAACAGTGGTTACCTTCGGGCATCTAGAACACAGAAATTTCGCGGGGCATTCCCCCGGACTCAGTATCATTATCTCAGTCAGTTAGGGTATCATTATCTCAGTCAGCCCCACTTTCACCCCCTTCCGGCTCCCCCTTTTGGACATCTCTGGATCCCCCTGTTAGTATTAGTAGGTACCTGGTAGGATGTCGTGGCATTGAATATGTTGATCTACCCCTAGATACGCCCTTATCGCATGTGTGGGAAATAATTTAGTGGTCAATTTGTTACCACTTCACGAGCCACTGTTTATTCTCAATATCTGCTCACTCAGTGTTTATAAATTGCAATATAGATACTGCTGTCTCTTATACACATCTAGATGTGTATAAGAGATATATATATATATATATATATATAGTATATATAAGTATATTGCTATTCTGCCTATCATTTCTTCACAGACTGATGCAAACAATACCAAAGGCAAGAAAAATAAGGCTAAGAAGGCAAGGTGATACAGTAACAGTGATGACGCAATTAATACCAATGTCTTACTCGACCAAAAACGAAAATTACTATTACTAATTACTATTACTATCCGTAATTCGTGGACATTTTTATCAAACAAAATTTGTATGTGATGTAGGGTGTGCCATTATGTCAAATATAGTAACTGGCAGTCAGGCATTGCTGAGTTTTAAACATAATTTACTTGTAATTACTGTACGATTTAAGTATACAGGTTAAAAAATACTGTAATATAGTAAGATTAAATACCTATTTTCAATGAGAGCTGAAATTTATCCAAGAATCCATTTAAAGAATAAAGATTTTAGTTAATATTTTAAACAATTATCTTGGTTGTAAGTGCCTATTTTCCTTTGTGATTTTTATAAAGATAAAGCAATTTATTTCTTCAACATCCAACAGCGATATCGCCCATTACAGGATGTCTTACACATACAGGGTCAAATTAACATAGGGGATTTTGTGGCACCAGGCCCAAGCCCCAGTGGGAGAATATAGGCTCCCAAACCCCAGGAAAAATCACCGAAAATCTGGTTTTATGTTTTAGCCACAGAGTATTTAGGCCCACTTGTAATTACAGCCCCAGGCCCCAGAGCCCTTTAGTCCGGCCCTGTACAAATACAATATATAAATATATAGTAAAATTCAAAAACTACACAAAATAACAAAGGTAAACAAAATCGACAAAACTCGATAAAATTTGGAAAGTGTGTTTGTAAAGTGATTATCCAGTCGGATGGTGATGGATGGGTGGATGGATGGATAGATAGATGTGGTTGGATGGATGAAGGGATAGGATGGATAGATGGATGGATTAGATAAATGGATTCACTCCCGAACTAATGGATAGACGGACAGACAGACAGATGAAATAATGGATGGATAGACTCCAGGATCGATGACTGGATGGATAGACGGACAGAAGATTAATGGATAGATGAATGAATGAATGGATTTTTGGGTAGATGGATGGATGGATAGATAAATTCATCATGAAAAAACTAACGAAAAGTAGGAACTTTCATAACATCACAATTAATGTCACTAATAAGTTTTAAAATTATGAGCTATAGTGAGAGATGAAATTCTTCTCACATCGAGTAATTAACATTTGGAACAGCTTACCAAAAGAGGTTGTTGCTGCCACAACGTTAAACACCTTCATGAACAGACTGGACAGCTGTGGGGTCTGAAAGGCGTTTGGCTATCTTTTCCCTCTTATATCGAAGTTATAGTTAACAACTAAACCAATACACGTATAGCTGTATATCTATTAACAATACCTTCGCCAGAACCTTTGAGTTACTCCATCTAAAGTCTCTAAAGTTTCCTTTTTATAATTTCAACAAACAACAACAAAATTATACAAGGAACTTTCTCTGGAATGAGTTAGATGTCAATATTATTAATTCAAAAAAATTATCTATCTTTGTATTCAAACTAAACTTCAAGCGTTCATGCCAATTTTACTTGATTGCTTTTGATTTAGCATATACGTCTATATGCGTATATAAATGCATATGTGTGTGTATCATGCGGAATTATGTGTCTAAAGCACATACATGCATAATGCGTGTATCCAAAAATTTCTTTATTTTGTTTAAATTTCGTTATTTGTGACAAGAGACTTCGTCTTCTAGTACAGATCTCATGTTTTTCTGTAGGCCTATTCATTTATGTACATATTGTTGTTGTAACAAAAATTCTATTGTAATTATTATTTACCATTAATTGAAATAAATGTTGATGAAAAACGAAAGAACATAAAGCCCAACGTGTGTATATAAAGCACACATAATAATTTAAAGAAATAAATAAATTGGTTTAAGAATGATTAGAAGTGAGCTCAGCAGTCGCCTCGATACCATTATGGTTTTAAGTGCGCCGTAAATTTGATGTTATCTGTAGGTTTAATGTGCTACCAAAGAGTTCAGAGGTTTCATTAATCACATCACATTCACTATAATATAGAAAATGATTGTTACATTCTAAGATAACTAGCTGTACTAACAAATGTAAATACATTGTCTTTATTATTTTGTTAACTAACTAATTATCTATACAATTTTTGATATAATTAGGCTCCACTCACGACTCCCGTCGATTTAATGTTTATGTACAGAGAATATTAGTTCAAAATGTGACGTCTTGGAAGACATTTACTAGGCGCTAAAGTAGCAGGCGACATCATTCCCACGGATGTTGCACCACATGAAAGTAATCAGCATGCATGAACATCAATTGGACTGAACTTGGCTCTGTTGATTCTAACCGAGGCATACGATACTCATCAACAGACACTTCATCATGTTGAGATTTAATTGGTGCACTGGTATTGGATACAGTGTAAGCTACTTCAGTCCGAGAAGTTAAATTAGTACTGTATCTGATTCATCTGAATCAGCTGCGTTTGTCTCAACAAAGCGGTTTCAAAATAAATTGTAAATTTAAATAATAAGTGGGTTTAGCAGAAGGTGAAAAATGCACAATTATTCATACCCAGAACAAGAAATAACAGCTTTTCTTTTCGCTGATATTCTGTATTATGCTATTGTTATACCTTCGGTGTATATAGGAAATCTGGCCACGATAATACTTCTATCGATCGTCTTCCGTACACGCCGAAAACCTGCCGATCTTCTCGTCGCGTTCATGGCGACAAATGATTTCTTTCTCGCGATTTGTTTGTGTACACCAACACTGATAGCTACGGGGAGGGGGGAGTGGTTTGGAAAGACATACTGTTACGTGTATTCCCATTTCTATTGCTGGTACCTCCACATCAAGTTTTTCATTGTGATTTTGATATCAGTGGATCGGTACATTGCCGTCACGAAACCTTTTCAGTACAAAGTGATCGTCACGGAAAGGAATATTTCAATTATGGTGGTCACTTACGCATTGGTCACTTGTTTAGTTGATGGTTTGGCTTTCTTTTTCACCGAACCCATTCTGATGTCCGGTTGGTTCTGCTCACTTCGACTCTGGAAGGAATCTGAGGATGGAGAGAACTCAAATGTTGGACTGGCTGTGTTTTTCAATGTACTTGTGGTAATGGGTTTTGTTGGGATCTGCCTTATGGTGTTTTGTAACTTGTCCCTAATTCATGTTTATAGGAAGAAAACTAATCTAGCGAAGTCTGAAAAGAGGTTTATGTTTATGATGATTGTAATAGTGGTTGCATTTCTAGCAGTATGGTTGCCACATGGTGTAAGTTACAACTATATTCATTACTACAGCTTAATATATTGTTTGCATATGTTTAAATATCACTGAATTGTTCATTCTTGCTCGTAGGCATATGTAGTTAATACTTAACAGATCTGTGACCAACTCACCAATAAAGTGTTTTTCAACTTTTCTTAAAAGATGTGTTTATTATTATATTTATATAGATAATTTTGCTGATTTGTTTCAACTTTCGTGAATGGTGTCCGTTCGCGTTCTTTGAATCGTATCGCTGGATCGTAGCAAGCTCTGGGTGGAGTCCATTCATTTATGGACTTATGAAACCTGGTTACAGAGAAGGTTACTGGATTCTGGCCAAGAAATCTCTTCATATACTCACTCTTGGCCTATTTGGCCCATCACAAGGTAGCCCTTTTTTTACGAATAAAATCCGGGTGCACTGCGTGTACCGCACCTCGGGAGCCGATGCGATTTCATGACTACGACGCGACGACGCATTATAGTGCAACGGATCGTAGTCAGCGACCGTTATTCATGGTGCAATGCGTCGGGAGAACAAGCGTTTACTTTTTTTTTTGGAGCGCCGACGACGTCCGTCGTCCAAACGGTCGTGACTGACGCGTGCGAGATCTTTAGATAAGTTGTACAGAATATAATATATAGTAATTTCTATATAGAAACCGTAAATATACGGTTATTGTGGCACCGTTCCTACTCTCACTCAATAAATTAATTAATTAAAAAAATGATCTTAATGCATCTTTCTTTTCTTAACGACTTAACAACTGACCAATCAGAACGCGTTATTTAATAGCAAGGGTACGCACAAATCCTACAATGCAGTTTTACTTGAAACGATATCCAAGGGGTGGGGTTTAGGGGAATAGTCAATTAGGCCTACTAATGTGAACTGTAAAACGTCGAGCAAATACCAAAGTAACATAGGCCTATACAATAAAGCTGCATTCACATCTGATCCATCCGAACCGAAATTCGGACCGCGTTTCAAGCGCTGAATGCCAGCGTCCCTATTCTTACACACTGAATCGATTTTCTGATCGGTTCGGTAGGCTTTCCGATCCGAAAATTCGGATTCGGTGTGGCTGCAGTAGGTTTACGTAAGAAAGTAAAAACATTATTATTATTATTATTTGTTTCAATAGGTATTGGTAATGAAACCATCTCCCAGCTCATACGTGAAAACATGGCCCCGCACATGCTTAGACACCCGAGTGGAATCATGCCAAAGAAAGATTATCGACCGAAATGCTCTCAAGAAAAGCAAAAATCAGTGCGTATAAAAGTTGGCAATCTAGTGTTGTCCCCTACTTCTTCGACATCGGACATAAACAGGTCTGAAAATCCTAAAGATAGGCCTATATCTACTACATCAGTAACACGCACAACTGAATTGAACGACGAAAACACATATATGGCTAATAAAGATAGGCCAATATCTAATACATCAGAAACACGAACAACTGAACTAAACGACGAAAACCCATATATGGCTGATACTGAAGAGAAACGAACAGATCATAATGAAATATCTGAAAGCATGCAAGATAGTCCTAGTACATCTGGATTTTCAAAATATTTTAGTAGGCCTATATTCAAGAATAATAACAACCCTACTATTCGAACTATATTTGTGAAGACTGCAGATAATAAAGATTGTGTAGGCCTAGTACCCAGATGAGTTCAGGATTATCGTCGGACAAAAAACACTAACCAACCGAACTGATCATTTCTTCGTTTTATCTCTGTTTTGTAGGCACAAAATGATGGCATACATATATAGCCTTATGCTGTGGTGGTGGAATTTCTCTTTAAACAATTTATTTAACAGGCATGCCAAGTACAATGTGAATGTAGTTAATCAGAGAATTGGCAATTGCTCATTGACAGATGACCAATGGCAGATAGCACATTGTCCGATAATAGACTACCTGTTCAGAGTAATTTTTACCTAGTTTATGGAGTATACTCGTGCTCCTATAAGTAGCCTATTTTTAAATGTCGCTTGAATTGTCTTGTTTGCTAGTTAGATATCTGGAAGGAGTTCCAAATAGTATTGGTACGTGGATACACGTTGATATACAAAGAGTAGAAGAGAAGTACTGTACAACATAATTAATTACGGAATTACGAAATTACAAAATTAATAGAGATTTGATTTACGGTATAGCGTGCTACAGTTTCTTTGTTGCTAGGGGAAGATCAGAATACCGACTGAAGTTCGTATTATTACTGTCGGTAGGTAATCAATCAAGATGCCATTTGTAAGGTAAAAGTCTAGGGAAATGCATGTCACTTCAGCAAGTTCTTATAAAGTCTGAGCCTCCAAGAACAACTTCAATAAGTTACTATTAGGCCTTTTGACAAAAAAAAAAAAAAAATCTGAATGATATGTTTATAACCACCAAATAAAATGGAACTTTGAGATAAACACAAATGTTTTCAGAGAATAAAACCATCGACATATTTGTTCGGTCCTTTTTTTTAATTGTATTTTTTCAATTCAAATCTGATCATGTATCTAAATACAAGTACGCCAACAATAATTTAGGAACCGTCAACTAAACAAATTAAATGGAAAACAATCTCCCACAAAAATAATCTGTGGGAAAATCGATAACAAATTACCAGCAGGCAGAGCTGGCTTTCCGGCATGTCAATCAAACTTAACTGACCAATCAGAACATCACTAAGATGACGAGCTTGTGTCATCAACTCACGTATATTTATGTAAGTTTACGTGGGACCTTAGCCGCAATATCCAAGGTGCGGTGCTTTGCGGAAAGGTCCATAATCTCCTTTTGAGAATGTGTTTATAAGGATATTTTAAACAATCAGTCTAGCGCCCTCATAGTATTTATCAGCCCACAAGAAATCAAAATTAAGCAATCGGATACATTATGAAATAGAAACTATAATTGAATTGATATGCATTAAATAAGACAAACTAATCAACCAATCAATTGATAATTAAACCTGGGTTAAACATTAAACCATCTTTCATTGGATGTTTTCCATCTATTATATTAAGCTCGATAATAAAATGCATAACAATTACAATTAGCAAATGCAAACATTTGTAGAAACATACAATTAACATATTTTCAAGTACATGTACCCACAATATACATATAAGATGAGAAACCTATATAAAAATGTTCTGAATAAATAGTTTATTGTGTAAAACTGGCAACTGGGTCCTTCCCATTATATTACCAATACATAAGCACATGCAACGCAATGAAAATTTTTCTGCAGCTACATTTTCACATAGCTAACAGTATTGCTGATTTAAATGGTAGTATTCGATTTTGGCGTCTAGCGGGGACATTAATATAAAGCTGAGCGTACTATGCACCGACGGTCACGACCAACATGGTTCCACGGAAAACAAAGCGATAAGGCGTGCATAAATGATTGTCTGCTCAGACAGCCAACGAAAATTGGCAGATAGCATCATCAAGCGCTCAGAGTGCAAAGACGGATTCGTTGGCCGACGATCACTACACGGTGTCTCCAGGTTAACTTATGTTCAAGGGTAGAGGTGATACAGGCGTAGCAGAGTGCAGTATAATTCTAACGTTCACAATGGCAAGCACAATTCTATGTGAATATATATATCAAAACAGTCCTCTTTATACAATATTTACACTCTAAAAACTTACATAACATTAAATTCATTTTGAAAACTAATTTCGTTTCCCTTAGTAGTATACACTTAGGCTAAGTAAAATTCGTTAAAAAAAAGCTGTAAAAACAATAGGAAAAGGGAACAGATATAGGAGAATATCTAAAGAAAATGTCTCATTAATGTTGTTTTAGAATTGACCAAAATTAAAAACAATACAAACATTACTATGGCAACAATATGTTGTAAGCGTCCAATAAAAGATTCTGAAAAACATTTAAACAGATAATTAAATATCTTATTCCTAAACGGAAGGAGCACTAAAACGAAATTACTAAAAAAATTACAAAATATGTGTGAAAACATGCAATTTTGCCTGTTAATTCTAAAAGGAATATTTAATATACCCCACAACACAGCAGAGAATCTATGCTTGATTATTATCGAAATATTTAATTAAATTTTAATAAAAAGCAGCACCAGATCTTGTCTCACAAATGAAACAACCAAATTTATTACTGTACATGAGTTAACAACATCCAATTACCTAGAAATATCTCATTACTACAATGTAATAAAAAAAAAAAAGTCTCAAGACTATTATTATAACATCTAAAAAAAATTGTAATAGTCATTTTATATTCCTAATCAATAATTGTATTTTCATCCCACATTAAAATTAGTTAAATCTTTAGTCATTTACAGTATTATAGAATGGGGGGAGGGAGATATTCCTACTCTACTTTATTGTAAGTTTGTATTTGTAATTAAAAATTTATCTATTATTTACATGCATACCGATACATTCACAAATAACCTATGATGAAGATCTGGTACAATATTTACAAGAATTAATCATCTTTTCTTTACAGGAATAATATACATTTCAAGATAAAACATACAACATGCACATCTCATTTAATAGTGAGGATATACCATGATCATTGAGAAAACTACTATTTCCATTGATTATTATACATACTAGTGCCAATGCTATACTACATCATGAATGTAATATAATATCCATCTAGACTAACTAATGTTTTATCAATCATATTGATAACTATATCTATCCAAGTAAAAATGTCTTGGAACCAAGACTGTTGTTGCAATTATCTCACCAATCAAAATGTAAAGTTGCTAAACAACATTTTATAAATCTTTATATTTATTATTCAGGTGCACATAAATTAAGTATTTTCAAAAATACTTTGATCTAAAACTTAGCTAACAGCAGTCAAATTGCTCTATAAATTGCTTATATTC
This sequence comes from Anneissia japonica, assembly GCF_011630105.1. Classification (NCBI taxonomy): domain Eukaryota; kingdom Metazoa; phylum Echinodermata; class Crinoidea; order Comatulida; family Comatulidae; genus Anneissia; species Anneissia japonica. Next base: position 605,783 of record NW_022755469.1, on the reverse strand, counting down.
ATGGACTGGTATCATAGAAGTACAGTAGAACCCCTCCTTTAGGACAACCATATTAACGGGACACTCCTATTAAGGAACACTCAAAAAGAGAAAATATATCATTAAACACTACGGCCAACCCCCATTCAGGGAACACCTATTTTTTAGTCTCGAATGATTCCTCTTAATAGGGGTTCTACTGTAATTATAAAACACAAGTTTACTTTAAATTCAAATCCATTGATGAATTATTCCAGGTTATTTTTAAATTAAAATATCAAACGAACATTTGCAACAATGAAAAAATCTGAAGCAGTCCATTACTAGATTTATAAAATACCATGAGAAATAAATAATAATTGTGTGTACGATAAACTTTCGTTTCAATAACCATACAAAAAAAATTGTTGTATCACTATAACAAGGCAAAAGGTTGTTTTTTTTAAATATTTATAGTTTCTTTCAAAAACATGAATTTGAGTTTAATAGTAATAATATAGTATTAATGACAGTAATTCAAACATAAGAATACTCTTTATTAAAAATGGGCAAATGAGATATGATCTTATAACAACACAATACAAAAAAGTTGTGGAAGATATATCCACTATTTTAAATACTTAACGATTAGATTCAAATTGCTTGAAGGTGAGACGGTTACCAAGAATACGGACTGCAAACCCATCATGCTTTGCAATCGCCATGTTAGTGCTTGTCGTGCCCATTTCCTGGATGGTATTTCCTATCGTCATGCTGATTATACTTCAAAACCTCTCCTTCACTCATTCGCCGATTACCGTGTCCTTTATCTGAATTAGGCAACCGACTATCGTCGCGTTCAGACTGACTTCGATGATATTCATGATCTTTATTATTGGTTGTTTCTTCAGTGGCTTTTCCTTTGGAGTCTTCTTTCGCCGATTCCTTCTCTTTTCCATCACTGTCTTTTTTTTGTCGTTTATTTCTCTCCATTTCTTCTTCATTTTTTCTCTTCACGGCCGCTTCATATCCATCTGGTTTAAAGGCGTTGGTTAATGCTTTGAGTTTTTCATCGGTTGGTGGCCACTTTTCAAATGCTGTATCATTTTGCAGGAAGAATATCGTAGTCGCCTGAGTTGAACGGATGAATAAATCTCTCCTAAAAATATAACATAACAACAGTTAATCATTTTGCATTGGTTTTGGACAATTTTTTATTCAAAAAACAGAATGGTCATAACGAAATTTAATATTGAATTATAACTTTTAAGCTAAAAGTAATGTTAACAGGTTTGAGATAAAATTATAAACAACTTGATTTAGTAAAGGGATTATATTACTATTCACTATTTCTATTCTATTCCAACAGTGACTTGGCAGATACAGACAGGAAAAATCTGAATATGAGGCATATTGGGAGCAGGGACATCTCATTGATTGCAGAATTTGAACACAGGAATGTAGGCTTGGAGGGCGAGTATATAAACCAACAAACTACAACACCAATTAAAAAAAAAAAAATGAACTTACTCATCAATAAAGTGTTGCATTCCATGACGGAACTCATGTTCGTATCCTGGAACCACAATATGTTTTCTCTTGAACCTTAAAATTAAAAAAGAAATGAATACATTAATAACTTAGAAGCAGTATCAAACATTCAGGATTAGGGATTGTGATTGAAGAAACTTCCATTATTACTCCGTATATCTTTTGTTAGTAATTTTACTCACAAACCTCTTTGATGTAGGCTCAAGCAATTCTTCCAGAATCTTAATAATGGCTATTTTTTTTATTTTGCAAAAGATTAATTTAAACCTAAGACTTATATTTAATCTTTAAATTGCAATTACTATATATGTATTATTTTGTGAAATTGTACTGTTATATAAACTAATCTTTTGAATTTAAGTATAGAGTTGTATTAGTTAAGTGCGGGGTTGCCGCTTTTGCGAGTTGTACATAAATAAATTTAAAGACACACTTACTCGCTTTTTCCCATCTTGTCAACTACAGGATTAGAACTCTTTCGTTGGTCCGGTAAGAAGATGACAAATGATAATGGCTCTCCTGTCTTCTCCAATAACATCTGCAATTTACATACCAATCATAACAATTTAAAAACATATATTGTGTAGTGTGTAATGATATTAAACCTGAATGTGCAATACAGGGACTGGCTATTTCAGAGGTGTATTTCACCTGTTAGCCTTTCCCTTCATTGCCAATGTTTTTATATGTTTTTAGAAGTGTCATTTCTGCCAAGAGAATTTGAATAAATAAATAAAATAAAGTTGACTTGGTCATTCTCCATAGTGAGGAAATAATAATAAAATTAATTATTATTACTGTACACCTATTTTTTTATTTGATAACTTCTATGGGTGAAGACCTCTTCATGGCCTAAAGGGTCTGCCATGGGTTGGGGAAACTACTGCACAAGAGTGCATAGGCATTATGCGCCTCATTGTAGTACGTTTCTATGTACGCTTACCTCCACATGCTTCACCATGGCTTCTATTGCTGCATCACAAGGTGGTGGGAAGGCCTGGAAAGATCCACTAATGGGTCGGAAATCTTGAAAAGGCCTATAAGATGTTAATATAATTAAAAATATTAATTAATATAAATTTCTTAATGTTATATGTAATTGTATTAATATTACTTAGAATTGCTATCCTATTGATATTACTTACCCCCTTGAGCCGAAGTACCCATCTGTATCAAGAAAGAGGGAGCAATACTGTTTGAAGTAACAGTTCAAAGGTGAAGCAAAGCATTCAAACGTCACGCCAAACTGTTCCTGTAAGACTCGCATGACGGGCACAGGCAACGACCTCTGCAAAAACTCCCCTTCAATACGACTTAATCCAAAGAAAGTCTAAAAATATAAATATTGTTACTTATCTTGATCGTTGGACATTGACAGAAATATGTTACATAGATATATGTATTAAACAACATACATGAAGTCGTATGTAACACACGGTATAATTTGAAACAAAATTTTGAAATATTAACTTTACACATATTAACAGTTCCAAACACTTTGTATTCAAATTTGCCATACCTGATATCGTCTCAGCAAGCACCATGTTCTCTGGGGGAAGTTATGTAATGATTTGTCATCGTGACAATTTAACCGGTATAGTTGATCCTGTAAATTTAATCATTGATATATTATATTATAAGACAAATGCAAAATCTATATGTAAATGTTACATCTCAACTCCTTAATATTTATCTGATGTTAAAGAACCAATGAATCTTTGATATTTGGAGTCAACTTAAATATTAATAATGAAAATAACTGACTAACTCACAAGTTTCTGTATATAGCTTGCATTAACTTCTATCATTTCACCTTTATACCGTAATCTAGTGATTCCGGGATCTCGGCTGAACTCCACCGTGGGAAGTCTAGGACTCGGTATTACTAACTGTACTGGGTAGCAGTTGACCTTCCGCACAGCAGGTGGTTTCAAAGATGGAGGTTCTAGAAGTTAGAAATAAAATCAGACAATGTTAAAGCGAGGCAATTTTTATACCTTGTTTCACAAACTTACATTTTTTTTAAAACATCACAGGACAGAAAAAAAAATTAAAATAAAATGTTCTCTACTTATTTAGCAAAGAGTTTTGCCAAAAACATCCAGACAGAGGAGAAAATAAAATAAGTTAAAGTAAAATCAGACAATGTTACAGCAAGACACTTTTTATATCTTGTTTTTATACCTTGTTATACCTTGAAAATAAAATAAGTTAAAAATAAAATCAGACAATGTTAAAGTGAGAGACATTTTTTATACGTTGTTTTGCTTATTTTTTTTTTTTAACATCATCACAGGAGGACAGAAAAAAAAAAGAAAATTTTGTTTTCTTATTTAGCAAAAAATTTTGCCAAAAACATGCAGACAGAGGAGAAAATAAAATTTCATTGGTGAATGTAAACGCTGCAGTAATGGGATGGTTAAATGCTTCAAATTTATATAATTAGATTTCAAGGCAGTGGCAAGCATAATAAAAATAAAGAAAAACTATAAATTTCTTTAAAAATTTCCTTTATGGTGGTGCAGGTGTGCTAATTGGCCAAAAATAAAACTACAGCAAAAATAGAACATTATTGGAGGCAGCAGGTTTGCTAAGCAAAGTATAAAAAAAGTCTTGCCTAATAATAATAATACAAAATCTGAGGTAAACATGTCATTAGGTATATCACTGAATTAATATTGTATATTATGTGATAGTATTGGTGTATCTGCAGTAATAGTGTGTTGGCCTTACCTCTTCAGAACCTTTGGACAGAAGTAATTACTATTATTATTTATACTTTATATAATTATATCAAGTACACTCGATTCATTTAAAAAAAGCCTTAAATTACATTTACAACTTTAATTAAAATGCCTGGCGACATCCACGGGGGACCTGAAAATGAAACTGTGCGATTTTTCGCTGTATGTTTTCATTTATGTTTGATATTGATGTGTATTGTTTAAATTTTGTTGTAATATGTCAAAGCGCTACGTAAATAGCGCTTAATAAAAGAAAAAAAAATGTAGTGCATCTATTAACTTTTTACCTGCTATGTGGTGCTCTTTCAATATCTCCCATTGTTTCTCATTGATTTTCTTAACAGCTTCCTTTGATTGGTTGTACAGTTTTGTGCAGATCCCTTCCACTGAAGGTTTAGCTGCAGTAACAACATGCGCACCGCACTGCTTCTTTAAATGTTCAAGCCGTTCCTGGAAAATTGGCAGCATTTCAGAAACTTTGTTATTAAATGATTTTAATCACTGTAAAGCACACGGTTAATTTATTTCCTTAGCATTAACCAAATCTACTTTATTAATATATTTGTTGATGCAATACGTATCTAGAATGGTATTTGCCTTGTGTTGGGAAATAAAATATCTTGTTAATAATAATGTTAGCCTCAAACACATCAAGCCAACAAGGCTTCTAAGCACTTGTATTATTTCCCCCATCATTTGATCAAACCCCTATGAAACACACATTCAGTTCCGCCAGAGTAGCTAGCTAGTAAGGGGCACACTGTTAATAGTTTCTGTGGATTACCTTATACATATCTAGACTACAATAAGGCTGTCTTCTGATCCAATTAATAACATCTTCACATTGCCATTTCACAACCTTCCTGCTCTCTGGTGGTACATTTCTAGTGAAGGGAAAAAAGCAGACGGTTAAAAATGGAATAACACACTGTGAATATGTAAAGAGTAATATTTATATATGGCAGGCATTTGTTGATTAAATTCAAGCAGAAAAACTATTTATTTGACCAAATTATTAAAGCAATACACACATAAACCAACAACTGTCAAATTAGCTATTAACTACCAAATTATCATACTGTAGTGAAAAATATTTACCTTGACTCAACCATCTTTTTAGCAGCTTCAGCATAGCGAACCAACTGTTGTCTTGCATCTACTAAATAACGTACTCGAACCAACCTGATCAGATTAAGAAAATTTATAGACTAAATGAAACTGCCAACTTTGTAAACAAAACTAAATCATACTAAAAGGTAGAAATCCCATGCTACATACAGTTATTGAGACATTTAAGCCCGACTTGGATAAAATCTCTCAGAAGTTATTTTATGAAAATGCTTGATATCAGTGGTGATGGTTACTATTACAAGGCCTAGCCCTAGAATTAATCAAATACAATACATGTAAAATGTTGTTCAATGCCCTGTTCCTGAAGTCTCACCTGATTGGTATCTCATTCATAATTTCTTCAAATAACACTGATGATACAGCAGGGTCACAGTCTGAGGGCAGCATAGGGTCATTGCCCTTGTCTTTAAATATCCTTTCTAACAACCAAACATTGAAAGATTCTGCTGGTGCATCCACTCCTGAATAAAAATAATAAAAACAAAAATTATACTGTATAATTATTATATATATTTTATGTTTATTGAAGAGTGTCAACAACAATATTTTATTACTAGAAAAAAAAAAAACTTGAATGCATTAAAAAAAAACCGATAATATAAAACTACAAAATTCAAAATTTCTTGCAATGAGATACCATAAAACCTCAAATTGAAGCCCAATGGGCTTAATAATTGAAGCCCATGGGCTTCTTTTCAAGATAACATAGGCTGCTTTTAGTATATGATAGTATTAGTACAGTATATGATAGTATTAATACAGTACGTACACTGTACATAAATTTCAAAGAAGCTAAATAAATTAAAAACACGCTTGTTTATACACTCCATGATACAGATTGATGTTCAGTGGCCCTATTTATTGTTTTATAGCACTAATTCCGAAAATTTACAGCATATATTTTGAAAAGAAGTCCCCCTTTTTTACTTTGCAAAAGTGGCCTCGAAAAGAAGCCCATCCAAAGTTTGCAAAAAAAAAAGAAGCCCAGGGCTTCAATTCGAGGTTTTACTGTATCACTGTTTCTGAACTCTACAAACAAGTGCGTATACAAAAATAAACAATTAGGTATAAATTACTGATTAATTATAGCTAGTCCATGTCACATGATTTTTTAAAATGATTATTATATTAATATAAGTCATTGCAATATATTTGTATTAAGGATATCATATTAAAGCTAAATATCTCTTCAGTGCATTCTGCATCAAAAAAGTGTATGCTTTTTTTACAGACTTTTATATTTAAAAAACTAAGTTAAAACTCTATCCCAATTCATGTTCTGAAGTTATCGGACACAATAAAATTCATATTTAATATATGCTTGTGGATATTTAAGGTTTTTTTTCCAATAAAAATGTAGGTAGCAGTAGCAAGTACAATGTGTAACTGTGATTTGTTGATTGTTGAATAAATTATATATATTGTATGCACATAAAGTCTAAAATTTTGTAAGTTACCATGGAATTGTCCCCTGTGCATTTAAATAGGATGTCACAGTGTTACCGTCACAAAGTTACCAAAAAAGTAACGTCAGGACACTTTTTAAATTGCTATAATTTGTAAACGAAATAATTTTTTTTTTAAATTCATGTTTATGTTGTTCACATATATGCTTATGATTTGAATAATAAATTTTCTTTTATTTTGTTAAGTAATTTTTGAGAAATAAAAAAAAATATTACTTTTTTGGTAACTTCGGGACATTTTATATGGTAGTTCATTGCCAAGTCGCTGTAGCGGAACGAAGTACGCAAAATAAAATAAATTCATGAATATACCACATATAATGTTAATAATTACTAATCCAATCAGTTATGTTGGTAATGTATGTTAAAGAGCATAAATTAAACACTCTAAAAGTTGGCCTATTTTATTCATTTTTTTGGGAAAAAATAATATTAATTGTATTTCTTATGTAAAATTTAAGTGAGTATAAAAACTTGAAAACAAAGACCATTTCATGAAAGTTCAGAATTCCATCTTTAATTTGATACCAAATTTGGTAGGATACCACTATTTTAAAAATTTAGGTGCCATGTCCTGTTTTGCATGGAATTGCCCAGAAGTTATTTTATGAAAATGCTTGATATCAGTGATGATGGTTACTATTACAAGGCCTAGCCCTAGAATTAATCAAATACAATACATGTAAAGTGTTGTTCAATGCCCTGATCCTAAAGTCTCACCTGATTGGTATCTCATTCATAATTTCTTCAAATAACACTGATGATACAGCAGGGTCACAGTCTGAGGGCAGCATAGGGTCATTGCCCTTGTCTTTAAATATCCTTTCTAACAACCAAACATTGAAAGATTCTGCTGGTGCATCCACTCCTGAAATCATAGAGCCAATAAATTACTTTACATTTCTTTTACCTCTACACAAAACATGCGGCAACTCTTATTACAAAAAACCCAAAAAATATAGTACTTTCTGTAACATGTTTTTACTTAAAAAAAAGTACACAAAATTTGCTGTTACGAGAAATGGAAAAAAAAAATGTTTAATCAGCATATTTTCATTGAATTCTTACAAATAAAAAAATACACCATTTAAAAGTGCTTGCAGAGGAACACTAACAGTTATTATTAAATTATTGTTTATATTTATACTAATGCACTCTTTTTTGAATTATTATTTTGTAGTATAACAAAAAAAACTAGTCCATTAATGTGGCAATAATTTGCACAAGAGTTGTTGAGGCTACTAAACTTACCTTCTCTGGACTTGCACAACTCCTCATAGTGCTGCCTCAGTTTATCTGTTAACCTAGCACGTAATAATTCAATGTCATTGTGTGGTGGTACCATCAGCGAAGGCAGTCTCTCATAGATGACAGCATTAGTTGATAAAGTGAAATCCCATGAATGACTAACATAAGATATAAATGATTTACATGTTGTTTTTATTTAAGTTATTTAGCTTGTATTAGACTTTGTATTAGTGTTATGATCCTTTGCTCTAGGTCCAAGGCATTGGGCATTGAGGGCAGCATTCATAGTCAGAGAAACTACCTAGATTTGGGAAAATAACTGAGCCAGTTTTCACCTTATAAATTTCACTTTTTGAAATTGTTGATGTGTTAACCCATGTAATTATGCCTAAAACTAAAAGCAACACAATTATTTAGTTTAAATGTACAATTTTATCGAAATAAAATCAGAAACTGTAACTGAAACTGTATCATTACAGTATGTCAATTTAATTTTAATTTTATTTCTTATTTTATTTGTTCAAATTCTACAGCAACGAAAGTTGCCAATTGCAGAATTGAAACAATAAACTATATAAATATACTGTATATAAATATAAAAAATGTAGAAACAAAAAAATATAAAGTCTTAATTGCAATTTTAACGAAGTGAATGATGTTTACTGTACAGCACTAAGGATGTAATTAAGGGGTTTTTTTACTACATTGCAATAAAATGATAAAATCGAATTGAAATTTATAGTTGTAATAAAAGTCATAACACCAAATATTAGGCCTACTATTTAAAGCCAAGCTTCAGAGGAAATTTCTTTTTTGATAAATATTTGATTATTTTAAGACAAAAAACTGGGGAACGTTTAATAAGGTACATATTTTTGTACATTTAATAACTGGGAAAAAAAGGTGGAAAAAGGGTTTTTATACCCCTTTTACCAGGTTCTAAATTCAAATTTTTTTCCCTGGAGCCTGGCTTTAAAACCCACTTAGGAAATTCTGCAAAACATATTCTACTAAAATACACTACATGCAGATTGCTCAAACAGTCCAGGTGAATAAAATGGCATTGATTAAAGTAAAACTTTATTGTAATATATGAAGAACAAAGATAATCATTTTTGAAAACAGGTGTAAATACAATTAAAGATATACAGCTACTTGCATCTAATACAGTATTAACTAGAAAACTGAATAATTTATTTTCACTTTTATTTCAATATATAGTAGTAAATTATAATTAGTAACTGCAAACACTTTTCCTTGAAAATTAAAACAGTGTTAGCAATATTATTATTCTGATAGTCTGCATACTGTATACTGGACCATTTTCATACTGGCATAAAATGTAAAGATCTTTTGTAGTAAATTGCCTACAACAAATCAGTAAAAACTGAATTTTTAAAAATAGTTATGTTGATAACTTTAAAATATTTTAATTTTTGAGGCTTTTTAAAAATATATTTTTCAGGTAGTACTGTAGCAGTACCGTATATCTTCAACGTGAATGCAATTCATGACAACATGCATTGATGACACTTAAGGTGACACTGTAATTCAACAAACATATATAAAAACATTGTCACCATGGGACACCAACTGTGATCAAGCAGACCATTGGACATACCATTCAAGTAAAAATGGGGAGAATAGTGTTGGAGAACACTAAACTATCCACAGCTACAAATTAAAACAAGATAACATACAAAAAACAGAACAATTCAAATACAGTATTTGGGTCAACATAGTATAATGCTTAAACAATATAATACAAAAATAAAATATAACTATATGTAACTATATAAAATTTTCAGCAGGATATCTCCACCATCATCTGAAAAAACTGATGCACCTACAGTACAACAAAGGGAAGGGTATATTATTGTAATTTATGCGTACCCTCTGAAATTCATGACTGTCATGGCAGTAGGGCTGAGTGGGTGTTCGTCCATGGACGTTGTCCGCCTCATTCCAGCCTGACCAGGAGCACTGCCTGGGTTATCCGTCTGTATTCCCAATGGATCATGCTGAAGTGAAATCAACATAATTTTGAGATCAGAAGGATCCAGTGCTTTCAGGCCTTTGTATATCATTATCAATATGAAAACTGACATTTTTGCCAATCCTTTAATGAAGATTCTCATTACATTAAATAGTATGCAATATTCATTGTTCTATTACAGTTTTCATTGTTGATATCAGGTTGTATCTATATTAAAGTGATATACAAAAATCATGTAATCAGATAAAATACTTTGATTAAGAATATTAGTTCTAATACTTACTGTACCTTAAGTTTACAAAAATACAAATTATTTTAAACTATAAAATGCAGTTTTCCAATTTATTTCTCAATTAGTATTTAATAAAAATAATGACAATAAAAAGCGGACTTACAAAGCTTGGCGGTGACGATCCCAATACTGGCATATCCCATGTATTCTTTCCTGTGAATTTATTATAAAAGTATTCCCGGCCTTCTCGTCTACTCCAGAACCTTCTCCAGCCTGCCTCCAAAAGTTCAACAGGTAGGTTGTGAACACGATCAGGACTTTGTGGCGTCTGTGGCTGCGGCGATGGCATTGGATGGTTTACGATCAAAGGATGATGGTTAGTACCGCCATTTGGTCCTGGAACTGGATTTATAGGGGTACGTGGTAGAAAATGATGTGCAACTTTATTGTGATCTGCCCGTGGAGGTGTTCCAGTCATAATCGGGTTAGGAACTTTTCCCATGTTGTTATATATTTGCTTCTCCATGGTATGCAATTTTGTTCTAGGGTAGTAACAGAAATTTCATCATTTCATCTTTCACTTCTTTTATACTACACAAATAATAACCTGAAAATTAAAAAAAATTGAAATTACTGTAAATATTAAATTTTGATTACCCTTTAGACCAACTTGTTAGTCAAGAATTTTGGTCAAAAAAAATGTTTTAAAAAAACTATGCATGATGCAGTATGCACAGAATCAAGTACTGAAGTGTGAGGATCCAACATTTCTGTTTGAGAAACTGTAAAAATATCACCATCAAATGCTCCAATCTTAACATTAACACAAAATGAACTGAATGAATTTCATTTACCTATGATGATAAAAATAAGTCCTTATTTTTCCAATACATATCCCATGTACTGTAGATGTGCATGCAAAGCCTCTGGATCACATAACACCATTGTTGTTGGACTAACTTTGTAACTAGGGTAGAGAAGGGTCCTACTTACAAAGGTAGAACTATCACTCCTAGATATATAACTAGGCCTAGGGTTAGCCTAGTTCAGGCTTAGACATGTACAAGTACCATCACTCCCTGTTTTGTCAAAGGGAAGCAACCTAGCATTATTAATATATAATATGCCATGTACAACTAGCCTATAGTAAAAGTAAGGCTAAAAAAAACCCCATTTTTATTATGGAATATGATTGCATTTAATGTTATAGGCCTATTGCCACGAATGAGCTCTGATTTTAAGCTTAAATTTCCATCAGGCACGATGTGAATAAAACAACTGCGAAGGAAACATGCAATTATAAATTGTGTATTCAATTTCACAAGCTCAACAAATCAATCCATTCAGTACGCACCCAGGCGAATAGCCATTCAGCGCGTTTGTAAAAATACAAAGATGTAAACAATTGGAGCCTAACATTTAGAGAAAGTTTATGCTATAACTAGGTCATTCTAGCATGTTTGCAATAGCAAGCAAGAAACATAGAAATTCATAGCATGAAATTATATCATATTATACCTCATAGGCGATAGTATAAGCGTATTTCAGTGAAGAAATTCTCTGGAAAATTTCAGTGTACTCTACCCAAAATGGACGCCATCTCGCCTGTCACACAATTGCATGATGGGAAATTATGCAAAAACGCCATCTAGAGTTACAAATTCAGCTCGCGTTTTAAAATTTGTAGTCACATGTCAGTCTCTGAGTTGGGTATAGCCTAATAATTAGTACCTCCTTGAATTGGTGTACAGTATTTGTATTTCTCATCAAAAGCTCCTATTGCTAAGAATTAGACGAAAGATACTTATATTTGCTTTAAAAACAACTCCCTTTGATTAATTAAAAATATTCTACTACGATAAACTTACAATAATTATTAATAATAATTTAAAAAAAAGACTGTTGTTTGAAAACGTGACTTTTCGGCACTTACAATTTCTTCAGCTTATTGTTATCGTGTCGCTACTCGCCAACAGAGCATTGTTACAAAGATTGAAATTTAAAACAAGAATATTCAAAATAATCAATTAATTATAACTAAACAATAATTTACAATGTACACCCATAACGTGAACGATATTTTTTTTAAATCCAAATAACAAATACTGTATAATGATTTTATATACAGGGCACATATTGATTTAATGCATAAAAGTACAAGTACCGGGTAGGCCTACTACAAAATAAAACATACCAGTACTCGGTACTTTTATGTATTGATTTAATAATACGTACATAATTACCGAGTAGGTCCTGTTACTGTACTCGCGCGAATAAGCGCCCCGTTTGAATAAGCGTCCCTTAACGTCTGCAATGATCCTGCTAATCTGAATTGGCAGAGATTGCCAACACGCTATACAACCACCACCAGTAATTTCATCTGTTGTGTATTAATACCCCCAACATTCTTGTCATTATGAGACAGGTTCTCTCGACGATTACCTTTTCTTCACCAAACCATTCGTTTATCTTTGATTTAAAAAAAAAAAGTTCCCCTTGAATTTCCAATTTCCCATAAGCACCCCTTCAATTTTCATCTATTTCCATAAGCGTCCTCTCAATTTCCACTTTATTTTCATAAGCTCCCCGTTTGAATAAGCGCCCCTTAAAAAGAGCCGAAATATTTTAAGCGCCCGTCGCGCAAGTACGGTATGTTGTATTTTGTAGGCCTATTTATTTAAATCTTTTACAAAGTGTGCTATACATTTCCAGCGGGGGTTTTGGTATAGCGATTGCATAACTTGACTTGACTTTATTCAGTATATTAACATCAACAATAAAATCAAATAACAAAGAGTTTCAAAAAAGTTAATACAGACTAAAATAGGGAAAAATATTAACAATTAAAATTCAATATAATCTGATGTGCATATATGCACCGTGTGACCTCATTGCAGGAATATTATTTTATGTTTTAAAATTTAAATACATAATCAATTCACGTATGGAGGTGTTTGGGTGTCAACAGAGATTTTCTTCATTAATTTTTGTACACATTCGAACTGTGCCATCATTTGATGGCTAAAATGTTTCCGTAATTTTTTTTTAGTGATGAAGGAAGAGAGACATTGAAGACCAGCCTATATATTGCATTATAATATACACACATGAAGTTTTAAAACGTAGGCAATATTATAGCAATAATAATTTACTTCCTTAAAAGAAAACCTGAATTGAAAACTTTAGATGATTTTCGTTCACAAACGACTTGTATTTAGGTATAAAACCAAACGCATCGATTCGGTCATGCCTAATGCACTGTCTGGTGTATTTCTTTATGATAGGCATATTACTTTAAGAAAAAGATGTTATAATATTTTATACTGCCATCCTGAAAGGCGCATAACTACATTAATAAGAGTACTTATCTCTATATTAACATTTTAATTTAACCAAGGAACAGATTTAACTTACTTGGTCTTCAACGAGTTGAGGCCTTCAAAAAGCCAAAGTATGATATCTCATCGTAGTTTATAATAGCTGTGAATAGCACCTCACATGTTTAGAACCAGAGACACTGAATTCGATCTCCATGGTTCGGCGGACACACAGTGGTTAGCACGGTTAGCTTGAGTTCACACGAGAGAAATTTAAACGAGTCGGCAATGACGCTACGACTGGTAGCATTGCTTGCGATACAGTGCGCCCACTAGTGTGAGACTTAACTGCGCTGTTGCTGCATTCTCTTAATGGAAATTACTTAGGCCTATTTTATATTTATTTACCTAGTTTTTCCTCAGTTTGTCTATTAGTTAACCTTAGTAGGGTATTTTTATAATTTGACAACTTGGATTTCTGTTATAAAATACTGTAAACTTACTTGACTCGAAATGCATTCAAAGAATGAAATCTTTGTTGAAGAGGCGTGGTCACGCATTTCCATTGTTTGTCCCTTATAACAAAAGAACTCCATGATTCAATCAATAATTATATTTTACTTAGGTCTCAACACAAAAGAACGAGCCTATATAAGTAGGAGTAATTGTTACAAGCGAGAACTAAGCCACAACAATGTAGAAATACACGTAAATGGCCCAGCAAGAAAGCCAATTCAGAGTACACGAATATTTACAAAAACTGGATTCATTATATGCCATTTACTTGACTTTCCTACGGTAGAATTATGTTGACAAATCATTACACTGAAGCAAAATTTAACTGTATTTATAAAATTGAGGCATTGAGGTAGGCATATCCTATGAGAACTCGAGTTCTTGTGGAGTCAGGGTTTAACCTCGACTCCGGTAGCATAAAGGCAAGTTCATAATCATTTTGATGGTTTGAAGGGTGTGGTTTGGGCTATCAGTCTCATCCAACATGTCACAATTTCAGTAGAGCTATGGAGGCCCTAGATAACATACGGGGGTTATTTATCAAGAAAGACTGTATGAAAGACTTTTAAAAAAAATATTGTATTCCTTTTTTAAAAGGATAATATTAATTATTAACTTCAAATAAGAGACAAATTGAAACAATTTAGTGTTCGTTGATTTAATAGTAAACCAATAAAAAGACACCGTATTCCTTTCTTAAAAGGATAATATTAATTATTAGCTTCAAATAAGAGACAAATCGAAACAATTTAGTGTTCGTTGATTTAATATAATACTAAATTAATTTTATAACTTGTACCCTCCAAAAAAAACAAAAAAACAAAAACAAAAAAAGAAGCCAGTCCCTCAGTTTCACGGATAACTTATACTGCACTACATAAATTTACTAAGTAAGACATTCAAATATTAATGTTATTATTCAAGTTAAAAACGCAACACATCATCATGAATTTACAACCACGTCTCTGCATCAGGTTTTGTGAGTGGAGTCAAGTATATAAACGCAGCAGAAATCAAGTATATAAACGCAGCAGAAAGGCAGACAAAATAATTAAAAAAATGAATGGCTGGATAAATGAAGGAGTGAATGTTTGAAAGAACGAATGGATAACTGGATGAATGAACAAATAAATAAATAAATTATTGCAGTGAATAAATATAGTAATAAGTTATTAAATAAATAATTTTTAGCATATTGAAACACTAGAAAATGGTCCAATGTTGTTTATTATTATGCACCGAATCCAAACATAATATGTCGCATCTGCTACAAATTCTCCTTCAAATATGTATCTTGTGCTGTTCAAAATCCATGCTTTTGTGTTATCAACAAAGGCCTCTTGGATCCAGACTTCATACTGAATTTCCATTTCATGTTTCATAAAATATTTCAGGTTCCAAGGTGGTTGCCAGAATACTTCTAGACTAACAATATCTGCGGTCTTTGTCACTTTCTTACACTCCACTTCTTGAACCTTCCATGGATACAACTCAGAAGCAGATGCGTCAATACCTTTGTCTGATTTAGCTTCAGCCATGGCTTTCTTCAGTTTACTAATGAACGACTGAACATCCACAGTCGTATCTTGGTAAATTCTGAATAGCCATTCTGGATCATTGCAACAAAGGTGTAAAGGCACCTCTGAACTACTTAAAATTTTGTTCTGTTCTTCAAGAGGTAAGTGATCAATTCCCCCAAATTCTTTAGGCGCATTCCTATGAAAAACTGTGTTCTCCTTGTCCATATTTCGCCAAGCAAAGTAACTGATCTCTAACCCGGGAAGGGAAACTAATGTCTTATATGGCCTGTAATGTTCCGGGTTGACAGCATATGGAAAGATCTCCACTAGTTGAGCACCTTTTGGAAGGAACATCGAGAGAGCGAGAGCAGAACCATGAATGCCTATTAAGAGATTAGCAGACGAAATCTTACGAATTAACTCTACTAGACTAACGTCTTCGAGATACATCAACTGGATACTGACGCGCAGATGTCTGGCCAATTCCATCACTAATTCTCCTTCATTCAATATCAATCGATTGGTTTGACGTCCAATCAAGATTCCATTTAGTTTATTTTGCGAAAACTCCTCACTTGTTACACCTATTTTACTTTTCAAATAGGCTGTGAAAAGTTCAATAGTTCTGGCGGTGATTCTGAAATTACTGAGGGGTCCTTGTGGTTTTTCGAATCCATACTGGTACCAAGTGGTCTCGTTGGATAAGCCAATAAAAGCCTTCTCGAAACAAACCAGGGCGTTTCCCGACTTATTTAGATCGTGTTTCAGTAAAGGTAACTGAGATGAAAATAATTTGTACAAATCGAAATATTCTAGCTCTTTGTGTCCGTCAAAGAGAACAAGACGAGTGTTGGATGTGTTGATATCATAATGAAGCTCAGACAGAATATGAAACAGTGGCAAGAGATCATCGTGGAAAACGTGCATCAAGTTAGAAGGATTGAATCGGTTGAAGATTAAACTGTTTCCTTGTAAAAGAAAGATTTTGTCGAAGTTTAGAATAGCCTCCACTGGTATATCGACGTAATTGAAATACTGGGTGTTATGGTTCGGCACAGATGATAGGTCGGCAAGTGCTGGACTGAATCGATCGCGAGGAATCCCTGACTGCATGGTTTTGGACCCGTGAAAGAAAATAAACTCTTCATATCGAGGAATGTAACACAGATGACGAAACTTACAAGTTCTATCAATGTTACTCTCACCTCGACACCAACCAGATGTTCCGCCAATGAGTATGTTTGGGTCAACTTCTATGAAGCCAGGGTGACTTTCCACGTTTTTCATAGCAGTAGAGCAGTTAGCATCAATGGCTGTCAGTCTCTCATTAAGAAGTTTGTTCTTGTAACTCATGAACGCCAGGCCAATAATTCCAAGAGCGATTATCAACTCGTAACCATTCATTTTAGTACAGTACACGTACGACGTAACTCTGCCTAAATACACCACAGTAACGATTCCCAATAATAATCTTTAATTTCTACAGTCTACTTTTGTTAAACGCGGGCATTATTTCATATGTTCAGCCAGTTTCGAATAGATTACCACATCATTCAATACAACGTTGATTAAAACGCAATTCTCAAATCCTTGGCAACAATTAAGTATTCTAGTGCCGCCATCTTCGCACACGTCACACGCTCTGCATAATCTACGTATTCGACCTGCAAAATATAAACAGCAAAAATCAATAAAAAATAGTTTAAGTGAATAATATTTTCCATTTAATGCATTATATTACACCTCATTGAACCAAACTTGAGTCCATCATCTCTGGTTAAAACTTGATGAAACAAATTTTCTTTAGTCGGTATCTATACACACAGAAATGTAGCTTTGGTTGATTCGTGCTTCTAAATTTTAAATTACAAAATACGTACCTCATAACCTCTTAAAAAATAGCGCAGTTATAAGCTGGTTTCTAATGCAATCATGAAATATTAACCGATTGGAAATCGCCTCTTAGTAATATAAATTAATACATCTGCCATTTGATACTATAAAATAATTTATACAATATTTCCATGGAAGTATAAAAATATAAAATCTAATCTTATACTGTACTGCAATATTCTTTTCTCTGTCTTTAGAGAATCATAAAAATAACTCCATGCAGTGCGCCATCATCATCCACCACGATGATATGTCATGTACAATTGTACATCGAATTATTCTTCAGCGTGCGTTAAGCAACCACTCGTGGCAACACGTTATAATCTCTTATACTGATAACACTCGACTATCTTCCAATTCCACTAACACGAACATTTTAATTCAATCACATGAATAAATTTGCATTACATTAGTTTAGTCACGCATGCGTTAACATCCCTGGATATATCTGCGATCACAACTCGCTTTTATCGATCATAAGTGATTCGTGAATAGAAGAAAACACAAGAGCTACGAAGAGAAACAAAATTGGTTTACAATATGGCATCAGAGGAGATTGCAAATACAACTGATACTGCAACAGCAGAAAATGGAGACGGTGAGGAAAAAGGCAATATTGAAACGGCAACTGAAGCAGAGGATATAAATGAAATACGAGCTGTGTTCTTGACGGCGTTTGGTGGTCTGCATCGGATGAAAGTCCAGAAGATACCTGAACCAACTCCTCTGGAAGGAGAAGTTGTCGTACGTGTGAAGGCATGGTACGTTACTCCGTAAATGTTTTCTATGAATGATTTTAATTTCTTGAAAATAATAATGAGGAACATGCGTACAAAATTATGAATATATTGTATTATTGTTATCATAATCATTATCATCAACATCATCATAACTATTATGAGTATTATTATTATTAATAGTCTTCTTATTATTATTGTTATTGTTATTGTTATTATTATTATTATTATTATTATTATTACATTATTATTATTATTATTATTATTATTATTATTATTATTATTATTATTATTATTATTATCAGCAGCATTATTACAAGTTTTTGATATTGTTATTCCCAATTCAATTCAATTTATTCCAGTAAATGTTAATATAGCAATAAAATACAAAATATAATAAAAAAAAAGATGAAATGGACAACCATAACAAGCACAAAGAGCTTGTACAAACGTGGTGTCCAATACTATTTAAAAAGTTAAATAAAATATGTTTAAAATTAAAAAGCATTCAATAATATAATTGAAATATTTCAGATTAGGATATAATACGAAGATGTATAAAATTCAAAATAATATAATTGAAATATTTCAGATTAGGATATAATACGAAGATGTATAAAATTCAAAATACAAAATTAAAAAGAAAAGATACCAATAGGTTCTCGACAGGGTAAGGCAATATTACAGTATTGCGAAATATATAACATTATAAAGGCATAGAAAAAAGAAAATCGGAAGTGTATTTTAAATATAATCGCTGAGTAAATTAATTTTATACAATTGTTTAAAAACGTGATTGAACACGCAGATTTTAAGTCATTATTAATGTTGTTCCAAATACGAGGCCCTGAAACAGCAACACTGTTATTGATAATGAAAAATAGGTGAATCTTCGATGATGGCAATTGAGTAAAAATAAAAAATAAAATATTTCGACCTGCTACCAAAATTATATAAATTACTACAGAAGAAGACCTGAATATTACTAAAATTTGTTCCTCTGAATATATGACCACAATTACAGTACCGATTTCTTGATTTCCAATTTACAAAAACAATAACAAGGATTTACAAGCAGAAGAGTTCTGGATAAGTATGACAAGTAATAACAACAACTCTGTGTAACTGTCAGGATGGCCGAGCGGTCTAAGGCGCCAGACTCAAGTAAAACTTGCTTTGTATACTGAAGCTTTGGGAATTCTGGTCTCCGAATGGAGGCGTGGGTTCGAATCCCACTTCTGACACTTCCTTTTTTTTACTTTTTTAAGGGTTCCCCAAAATCCATAACACAGCTTCTCTTAGTCAAAGGTATGAAAAAAGCCAAGTCTATTACTCCACGCTTCACCAACCTTTAATTAGGATTATTTTATAGCATCATAAGAATAATTTATAACACTAAAAGGAACTTTTCTTTGAACTGCGCCATTTCCTCCAGATTAGATATGAAATACTGGGCTTTGTACAATGACAATAAACTTGGCATATACATTAAGAGTGTCTACTAACTAAGCTGCACCACATATTCGTCAATTTATTCAAACAATCAAACATTTAATCGATCACTCGGTCAAATACGATGCATGCAATCGTCACTGGAATATTCACCGAGACTGTAAGTGGAACGGAACAAGAGCCTTCGAAACACGTCGGTAATATTACTACAAAGACGAATACCAATGGAGTTTCTTTTTTTAATGTATTAATCAATATTAATATGCCGATCTGCATTTGAGATACTGAAGCTATAGGTTTTTACATTGGAAGAAGAAAATTAACACGAATAACTTAAGCAGCCATTGATACGATAAGTGCACTAACGCCCATGACGTCATGAAAGTGCAATTTCAAGCCAGATACTTTGTAAAGATAACTAAAACCAATTTGCTTCTAAATACATTAATACTATATTGTACAATCTTATCTAAATATACTACATCACGCTAATGTTGACAAATTTAAAATAGGTATTTCGAGCATCTAAACAGCTCATTTATCACTGGCACTATTAATGAAAATATACTGTAGCAGGCGCTTAACTGTGTCTGCGCATGCCCATTGCAGTGTGTGAAATCTTTCTTGATTACGTCACATTGGTGAGCAGGTAGTCTTAATACATTTAATATTATTGGCAAGGTTATAGAATTTAAATAGTTTGAATATTTGACTAATTGCTTAGTTGACATGATCTATTAGCAATAATATCGTCATCTCTTTAACGTGTAGCCTATTATAAAACTAGGTCTGTTTATTCCTTTAAAATACGGTCAATGGAAAATAATAGGCTATATAAAATACATATAAATCTAATGTTCTGTATTTTTAATACCAGTTAAGATAGAGCCAAATTTAACTTGATTCATACAAACGAATTCATCGTTTTTCCCCATTAATATCTAAGTGACACACACGTCCCTAAAGCGTAATTGTCTGTTTCTATTATAGGCTAAAATTGTTTTCGTATATATTTCTGTAAATGGGTCTCAGCCTCGCTTTCTAGATTTTCATATTAAGATACACAATCGACATATTCCGTTTGAAATTCCGAATCGCAGAAATGTATTATCCTGGAGATTTTCGCTTCGGTTAAGATGCATTTATCATGAGTACTGTGTCTACGGTGATATGAAAAGGTTTTAAAATCTGGCTATTGGATCCGCCCCTGTCGGTATAATCATATGCCCAATTCATTAATTCACTATGACTTCAAGCGTTTGCTGTATCAACTATTCAAATTTAAATTAAGAAATTTCTTGTTGAGAAGTACAATAAATACATTTACTTTACCGTTAACATCACGAATCTACGTTCATTGAAAAACAGGTCGGAAAAAATCAGAAAAAAAGTACTATTTGCGTAAGACTTACGTCACCATTAACTAGTGTAAATAAAGAAAATAATGAATCTGTGTAGTAAATAACGAAATGTTTATGAATAACTCTTAGCTTGAAAAGGTGACTAAACGTTGCGCACCAGAAAGGTCAATGCGTGCCCGGGGGCCTTTGCGAATGGCCAATATTGTAGGCTACTATTTCAATAACAACTCTCAGTATTCTTCCGATACACTAAAGTAGGATAAAGAATTATCGTTACAAGCGAAATCACTTCGAGCCCATGTTTATCTTTCTATTCTGTAAATAGGCCTATACTGAGCTCAATCCTACGATTGCCTAGGATGCAATTCGTAGATCTTGATATCGAGACGCGCTCGTATACGTACTTATATACGCGTGCAGTTATATGACATGAACAGAATACAACTTTAATGGCAGAGTTTTCAGGATATGGAAGTTACGCTTCTATAATGGCAAGGGCATTAATTAGTAGGCCTATGACGTTATCTTGTATTTTAGGAACATAAGAAAACAAAACATAACAATTTCTCCCATAGGCTCTCCTACCACCCACACCATACATGCGTAGGCTTTGAGGTTATCGTAACTGAATTTATCATAATACAGTATAATTAACTATTGAATGATGGTAAATATTATTGTCATATTATTTATCATTCATGCTACGTAGGCGTAAGTTTCAATAACATAGGTGAATGTAAACAAAGTGTTTAAATCTATAGCTTGTATATTGATGATGATAATAATAATGTTATGAAATGATTACGATAATGATGACGATTATGATAACATGGCTACGATTATGTTCCTGAGTACGAATACGATGTTTAATATGATAATGTTGATGACAACGATCATATGCAACTGTAATAGTTCACATATGATAAAGTCATCATCGTTTTAATCGCGAATTTTATATATGATGATTTTAAAAACTTATTACTGCACTTTAGAAATATAAACCGAAGGGAAATAAATGAAAAAGCCAACGCCTTACATAATATTCGCGCGAACAAGTTACACATACTCGCACATTCGTACAGGCTCAAAATAGCGGTATTGATTGAGCAGTGTTGATGATGATGTTGTTGCTGTTGATGTTTGCTGCTGAAGTCAGTCAGTGAAGTTTTTGTTGCGGTCTGTTGCCGTCGGTGCTGCTGCTGCTTTTTGTTCTTGTTGCTACTGTTTGTTGATGTCATACTGCTGCTATGTTGTTGCTGCTGGTGGTAGGCCTACTGTTGAATGCTGCTTGTGGTAGTCCCTACTGTTGAATTTCTGCTGGTGGTACCTGTACTGTTGTTGACATGTTACTATTGCTTTTGTAGTTAATATTGATGATGATGATGTTATTACTGCTGTTGTTTATACCTATGCTGTTGTTTCTGCTTTTACTGTTGCTTTTATTGTAGTTGTTGATGTTTTTGTTGTTACTTTTAGTAGTAATCTTACTATCTATAGGTATGGTTTTAAGTTCGAATGGTTTATGGGATGAACATGAACAAAATCTTGTAAGTAAACCAATAATATACGTACTGTTTGTACCGATTTGATCCGTTATCAAAGGATCTTCCAACAGATCCGTTGATAATGGATCAAAAGGTTACAAAGAGTATGTATATTATTGGTTTATACAAGAATTTGTTATCTGTTTTCAATTCTTTGGATTCATCAATTAACAAACTCTAACAAGGTTAGATTGTGATTGTTTTTTACAAACACTATTGTAATTATTTTATTTTTTGAATATTTTTTGAATATGTATTATTTGAATCTGTTAATCTATAAAGAGTAAGTGAATTGATATTCAATTGTTATCGCTCATCATTACGTTCTTTTACGTTTGACATCATTTGAAGAACCCAGTGGCACAATCCCATTGTAAATTGAGAAATCCTGAAGTAAAACATTGCATTGCAAAACATTAAAATACCTTCAAATGCTTCATTTTATCAGAATGATATTATTTTGGACTACACAAAGGGCCTTCAAACTTGTTGACAGTAACATGCTGAAGGCGAATTCCGAAAAGGACCACATTCGCGTCACATTTTTGTAAAGCATCTCAGTTGTGTGTGAAACATCTGCTGATCATGACATCTTTCCAGTAAACTATGAATTCTTTCCGCTAAATGACGCATCGGCTCAGTACAGCTTTGCGAAAGAATTATATGAATGATATATTGAACTTAGCAGAATAAGTGCAGGTGTACCAGCAACATGAATCCAATCTTGTTATCATAAAAAAAAAGTGTCATCAACAGAAATGTGACTCGAAAACTAGTCACAGCGTCCATGTTACAAACACCTGGCAAAAATGTTAAATTATTCTTTCTTGAATGAAAATTAAATTAACTTCGGGATACAATGCGTAGCATTGTTTTTGACGCGTTCATCATGACCTAACCAATACTACAAGACTCAAGAACGTAAAATCGTTCATTACGGATCATTTTGAAAGAATTCGAAGCAATACGTTGCTGAGCCTTCCTGAATCAAGGTCGTTATAACTCTGCAGTAGATTGTAAAATATTTTCATACATAATATGACAAATTAAGGCCTCATGATTCCACCTGCGTGAACAATGCCTATCAAAATATCCGATCGAATCGATAATGTAACTCGTCTTGTGTTAACTTGAAATGTAAAACCTTAGCATATGCGTTGGCGTATGTCTACGATCAACTTAAAGAATGTGAGAATTGTAACATGTGTCGTTGATCAATTTCAGAAATAGACGATAGTAGGAAAAGCAATCGTCAACAATTAATGAACGATACAACGCTGACTTAAACCATAAACTGGTAAATGGATCGTGGGAGAGGTGTTGAAGTAGCGAGCCTCTTGGGTACAGTGGATGGTGAAAAAACTACAGGTTCTGGCCACTGGAGAAAAACAATAGTGGAAATAAATTAATGAAAGTATCCAGCGGTAGATGCAATTATGCGAATGATCTTGATGGAGTTACACTGCACAGTAATCATATTGTGGTAAAGATATGAGAGGCACTGAAGTAGTAATGCAAGTGATCATGTTTGAGGTAACAGTATGATCATCAGATGGAGAGGTCCAATATGGTTGTGATCATTAATGGACGTAATAATAGTGTGCGCTTGTAAGACACGCGCGTGTCTCTGGTCCATGTTCTGATTGGTCAGTTGTTAAGCTTGATTGACACTGCAGAAAACTCCATTTCATTGCAGTATGCAGCCTCAATATACTGCTATTGACATTAATGTATACTTAAGTGCCATTTTTAGTGTGCAACCTCATTTACTGACAGTTGCTGTCTGCGTGAGTGCAAATTTGATGCAATATGCCTCTTTACCTAAATACATTTGCTTACATTTAACGTATGCTAAGTATTCTGACATAAGAATGATTTTCTAATTCAAATAAAATGTGTTTTTTTCTGCACTGCTTTAGTTTGATTTGATATCTGTGCCAGCATTTAATCAAAGCTGGATTAAGAGGGGTGTGGGAGGCTAAACAGGCTATAGCCACCCCCTTCTAAATTTTTATCAACATGTTTTCCTTTGTACTGTAAAATAATAGCCTAATTTTGAGGGAACCATAATCCGATGGAGGTGTTGATTCAAACCTTCATTTAAGAACCAGATTAAGTTTTATTTTCATGTTCCTCTCCAAACGTTATCAAGGTATTCATTTGTCACTAACACTTGCATAATCGTTTTCCTCATAGCTAAATTCACATGAAAATTTAATCTTGAATAAAATATCAAAGAGACAGCTGGCAATCATCCATTTCTCCTGAGTTTACTTGTAGATATTCTGTGATGACATACACCACTGAAAGGAATGCGTAGGCGTTTATTAAAACTACCTTACGTCCATCAGTTAAATTAAAGTCATAAATTTAATCTCTTGCTCATATAAAATTTCAGTTAAATTATTAAAAATGAAATAACAGTAAATACTAAATTATAATGTAGAGATATAATATATTGTCCTTTATTAGATACGTATAAAATAACAATCAAATATTTGCTAATAGATATAGAGATAAATCCCTTAATGTACTGATGGTGCCAGGACTTGCCTTGGGGAGGGGGTGGAGATAAGCTGTCTGATAAAGTGTCTAAAAATTTCCAGTGTAGGTCAGTGGGGTAAAGAGAAAAGTTGTGGTGGAGGTCCAGGGGCTAAGACCTGGCTATTAACTGGGAAATTTTGTGCAATTTTAAGCAGGGATGTAGAACCAAGTATTGTGCCCCAAAAATTGTATCCAACATTAGTTTGACCTGTTCAATGAGGTCTTATCCTGACCCAAGCTGGTAATGCCACTGCTACTGCAATACTGTTCTGTTACTAATTAGATAATTAATTATAAACTGGATGAAATTTAACAGTTATATTCCTGCAAAATAAGTATCATAGTTCCAACAACGAGGATACCTCTATTTTATGCATTTTATGTATTCCTTGTTCATTATATTTCGAGGTGCATTGTAATTTCCTGCATTGATACAATAATAATCAAAATATTTTTCAAAATATTAAATGATTAAAATTTGTTTCATAAATAGTGAAATCTATTCAAAAACACAGATACTAAAGTGACATAAAATAAAAGGCTACAGCAGAGATGAAACTATAAAACCTACAGTTCAAAGATCGCTAATAAAGAAAATGTGCTATTAAGCATTAAATTACATTTTTTATTGTGTGAAGTTATGAAACATTATCTGATGTAATCCTCATGTTATAGACAGCGCATGTCAATCAGGCACTTAATATCTGCCCAGATTATCAAATTTCCTTTGACAAAAAACTGTGTATGCCCATATATAGACATGATGTGCCTATATATGCTCATGATGTGGCTATATATGGTCATGATGTGATGTCATTATTACCATATGTAGGCATGTCACATGTTTCCATCAAATCAAGTTTGAAAGTCTGGACAGGGCTTAAAAAACTACCCAACATTCTGATTATTGTTCCCTTCATACATTATGCTAACTTCATAACAAACCCAATATCAATAAGTTTTTTAATTGTTTAGTACAATTATTTACTGTATTAATAGAAAAAATTAACATTTAGTTTGTTCCCACAAAAAATAATATTCAAAAATACAAAACCTCTCTTTAAGAGGACACCCTATTTAAGGAAGACACACCCAACCCTTATTAGGGGACACCCCTACAGTATTAAGGGGAAACATTTTGTTTTTATCCTAAAGGTGTATCCTTAATAGGGCTCTACTGTAATTAAACTTTTATGGAGCATCTTTGGTGTATTTCACACCAAATCAATCTAATCCACATAAATTCCACATATTTATTCAAAAACACTCACAATTAAAAGACGACATTACTGCAAAAAGGTTACAGCCAAGCTAAAACTATAAAACAGAAGTTCAAACATTGCTCAATAAAGATATGCAACTGACTGTTAAATTACATTTTTTATTTTACGCAGAGATGAAACATTACCTGATGTAAGCGTTACGTTGTAGACAGAGGAATGTATACACCAATCAGACAATGTAATGACATATAACATTCGTGCACTGGAATTATTTCCTACATACATAATGCTACTTATTGAGGAACCCATACGCAAGCATTCAGTACATATCAATTTTCATATGCATAATAGCAATATCATTTGTAATTCTTGTTGTAGAATTAGTTTTTTCATATTTTCCAAAAATAACTAGCATAAGTTATATCTAATGAAATAATCAATATTCAAAATAATTCATGAAAAATTAAATGTATGGAAAATCTAATTTATTATGAAAAATTAAGGTTACTTAGGTTTTATTAACAACAATATAAAATATAACAAACAGCAATGATATTAATAGTAAAGCCCAGTCGAGACTATCCAATTTTATATGTCCATATACAGTATAGTCATGATGTGCCTATATATGGTCATGATGTGCCTATATATGGTCATTGGATGAAGTCATCTTGACCATATTTAGGCATGTCACATGATTTTGTCAAATAAAATTTGAGAGTCGGAACAGGGGTCAAGATTATCCAAGTTAATAACAAAATCTATATAAAATATTATTATAATAATAATTTAACAAAATAATAAAAATAAAACAATATAAATAATACCTGTTATAAAAATAATAATGTACAATGTTTACCTATTTAACCTACAAAACCAAACAAGACTGTCTGTTTCAAATAGTATTCAGAAAAAAGGAGTATTCATTTGAGAGAAAAATTGTAAAATATCAAATAAAAACGAGACACATTAGATGATTAGAACACTCTCGGGGAAGGTTTTACATTTTATTTATCAACTTGACAAGGATTTTTTTTCCCAAGTCCATTAAGCAAATCCATTCCGGTTGCTTACTCTAATGCAGCATTGCATATTTTACAGCTACAAAAACACTAAATATCACATAAACAGCTTCGCATACAGCATTTGATGCATTGATCTTCTTCATGCTTATATCCACAAATGTCAAAAAACATGTTCAATGGTCATCATCAGTTCAAGAAAATGTTTAAATTTTTCTATGTACTTTTTTGGTATGTGTAATTTATCTATTTTAATCAATATTTTCATTATTCCACATTGCTGTGTACATGTTCAAACAATCGATTTTGAAGGTGTACATTATACCAAATCTTAACATGTAAAGAATACTCTTCTTGTTGATTTTTTTTACTTTTATCAATTACAGGTTCTTTTCTGATTATAAGACTAGTTATGAAATCAACATACCTTTGATATTGTTAATACTTAAGCTAGGATTGTGCAGTAAAGAGGGAACTTTGTACTATCTCCTCCCACAAGCTTACCGTAATTTTAAATATCTTGGTAGTTAAGAATTCAACTTAACTACCAAGCTACTGCAAATTATTAGCTTGTGTAATATTTTCACTGACTAGGTTAGCATAATTCAGTATACCTATTATGTAAAGCCAGAGACCCACTGTCCCCGATGGCCGTCGTCGACGCCATCCAATGGAGAACGCAGTGCCATAAAGAGCACGCAGTCGATCGTCTTAACCGATGATCTGTTCAGACTGTTCCCGACAATCAGCAGACGGCTGGAGTTTGATTCGTCGGCCAGCGGTCGTACGAATGTCGACATTCGACCGGCGCAGGGAGTTCCCGACTTAAGAAAGGGGATACTGAAAGAAGATATAACCCTCATGAATAGCTGAGTAATGAATTATTCAGAGAGCTATAAATAAATGCTTCAAATTTCACTAAACCCTCTTCATTTTGGTAGTGCAAATTAAATAGGATGAAACTGAAAAGGGTTCTTAATATAAATTTCCAGAAAGTCTGAAATATTACTGCATTACCCATTTTCTCCTCCTTAATTTGCCATTCCCCTCCCACAACATCCTCCATCAGTTTATCTTTAGATATGCTGCTGGTTCATTATACATCTATTACATATATTATGTACATGGTTGAGTAATGTAAATTTGTGCATTATATCAATACCTTCTAATTAATTGAGTGCTATCCAATGTCATATAACCTAGAACAAATACCCAAGTGGCCTTCCATAGTTACAGTAAATCTAGTTATTTTTATATCTCAAGTTACTATTCTAACTCAAGAATGGTTTGTTCCTAATTCATTGCACAGTGCATGTCTCTATATTACATGCATTCAAGTAAGAGCAGATTGAAAAGATTTTTCTTTTTTAATTTGAAAAGATATCAATATATTTAAATGAAGCGATTAACTTGGGAGTTCTCTATCTTTGTCACGGCAACTCAGTATTGATTATAGGTTTCCTGTGTGCTGTGGCTTGTCTGCTGCAGTTTTCAAGCAAAATAATCAACTAAAGTAACTTAGAAGATGAATAAATTAATACTGTACTATGGTTGTGCAGTACTATAGATAATGCCAGCACTACCAATAATATTGATACCACTATTAAATATTCCAGATTTAACAATATTCTCTTTAAATATTTATATACTTTAAAATATATATATATAATTACTGTACTGGAAAAATGCTAACCTAAACTACAAAAATATGCAAAAATGTATACCATACTAAATATACCAGACTTCCAACAATATAACCTTAAAATATTTAAATTATATACTTAAAAAAAAAATAATATAATTACTGTACTGGGAAATGCTAACCTAAACTACAGATAAAGCAAAAGTGTGCAAAAAGTGTGCAAAGGTCAAATTATTATTCGTGATTTTATGTATCAACTTAGTACAGTGTGCTGTTCTCTCTTACAATCATGCAAAATATATTTTATTTAATGTATCCAAGAGATAAAATTCCATTTAAAACCAGATACTAGCCAGGTTCTTCAGCACAAGAAGATGAAAAATAATTCTCAGACTGCACATCTTATGAGCGTTTGTATTTTATAACATCTTATTATACTGTTCTACTCCACTGCAGTGCCCATAATTCCTATTTCAGGTCCCAGGATATTGAATATAAAAGACAGTATTCAGTAATATGAGACTACTACATTTTTTTTTTTTGCAAAGCAATCGAAAAAGAAAAAAATGCATCAGAGGACGAATGATCATCTTAAATGTCAACCTCATTATCATTTGATCAATGCCTGTAAAAAACTAAACAGAATAAAGGACTGGAATTTTTAATACAAATACTTGAACGTTTGAAATCAACAACAAATTTATATTCCTACTGTCCTTCACATTTGTCATTATTTTTTGTCTTTCGTGGTTGTTTCTCACCTTCATTGTCATTCCATGTATGTATAACTATAATATGTTCTCCAATGCTATACACAATTGATATGCAGAGTACCTTACAAATTTTACATAGTACACATGCTTATACACAATATAATTAAAATGATTGATTAAATTAATTAGATCAATTCTATCAAGGTCATTAAATGTTACTGTTCCTATATTTTTTATAGCGCTGATAACATATATTTATTCTTTCTATTTCAATTATAGTATATCATTTAATAATTTGTTTACATATATTTTACATTATTTCATTTTGATGACCAATTTTTAATTAATTGAGTTATTTTTTTATTGTGGTTTTGTAAATACACTTGACCTACCTATTCTTCATTTTCTCAATAATGCTAAAGGGTCTGTCTTAAGTCTCCAGCAAATTGCGGGAGTCTCCCGGAAATAGGGAAGGCCTCCCACACTCCCGTAACCAGACAAGATCCTCCCGGAACCCATCCTCTGCAAATTTATTAAATCTGCATTATTTTGCTACCGTATTACCCCTTTATTATAATTATTCTCACGGAAATCAATGTAGATTGGTATCACAATAAGCAGTAAAACAAAAATGACTTCTTCCAACTTAGGACTGCCTGCAATCCTTGCATTCCAATTTTATTCTTAGTATTACAATTGAATATCTTTTACCCTTTATATTGTTCTTTTGATTAATTTCAGCGGACTTAATTTCATTGATTTAATGCTACGCCAAGGAGCGCTTGAAAATCCTCCTAGAACACCCCTTGTGATGGGGTTTGAATGTGCTGGTATAGTGGAGGCAACCGGAAAAGGAGCTTCAAAGTTCCAGGTGAGTTGATCATAACGATACAAGTAGAAAATGCACGCACATACATGTGATTTAATGTGAGCATGAATTAATCCTGTTACAAAAGTAAACATTCTAGCTGAAATTGAACTAGAAACAGAACATTCTGGCATGTAGTAGATTATATATACAATATTTGATTTGAAGTTTTTCAATCAGATTTAAATGTTATGTTGAATTTGAGATTTAGGAATTTTAGTGGTTGATGTGACTCGCTGAATAGATGACAAGAACAGATTGAAGGAGTCACAATCACATTAGCCTCTATTAATCTTGCCAATCACGTTTCTAAGGTAAACATTAATTACAGTCATGTCTCGTTGAATGGCTGTGAGAAAATGCTAAATATTTTGTTAACATCCAGGACACTTGTCAATTACAGTACAGAATGATGCTCTAAAGTCATATTACCAGGCAAAGGCCCTTGATAATATATGAAGATAAAATATGAAACTAGGCCATGGGACATAAGACAACCAGTTGGTGTATCCAGGAATATTGGGATGGGGGAGGGGTTGATGGGTGCGTGAATGTTAGGAAGGGGGATCAATGAAGAGAGGAAATGTTAACTGGCAAAATAAGGCAACATATGGTGGCTTTTTAACCATGGAGGAATTAGTTTAGATCCTCCATGTTTTAACAAACATCCAGTAGATGGAGTGGGGAAATCCTTTTTGGGGGTGTGCACTGAAGCCCTCCGTAGATACACCACAGTAAACAACGGCTTCCAGCAAAAGTAATTCTAAAAATACTATATGATTGTTTGCTATCATTTTTTTAATGTAATAATAACATTAACAACTTTATAGCACGGTGATAGAGTGATTGTTTTTAAACGTTACGGGACGTGGTCCGAAATAGTGACAGCAGCTGAGCGTTTCTGCTTTCGCATGCCAGCAAGTATGAGCTTCGAGGAGGCTGCATCGCTACCAATGAGCTACTTAACTGCCTACATGATGCTCTTTGACATCGCTTCCATCAAAAGTGGAAAATCGGTCCTTGTTCATTCTGCTGGTGGGGGTGTTGTAAGTTTTATATTTCTATTTCTGGTATCTGTTTGCTATCATTAATGATTATGGCGAGTTGATTGGCCGAGCGGTTAAGACAGGGGAACCATAACATACACCCACAAAATCTGCTTCGAACAGCACGCTCGCCTATGGTTCTGGTGGTAGAATGTGTCTTCTCGGATAGGGAGACAATTGGATCGTGTGCACTTTAAAGAAACCTACGAGAAGAGTAGGGGGTTACCCTGGTGTGCTGGTCCATTTCAGCCAGGGTCTGTCAGGCCACAGAAGTAGCATTTACGTCACAGCCCATGTCAGGTATCCTACCTGCGAATCCTTCTACCACACTAAGTAAGCAAGATCATACACACTAGCTACGTAGTAACTCAAGAAGAAGATCATTAATCTTATCATTTTTTTTTAATATATATATTTCTTAATATCGACATTCAACTTTATTGTACAATGAGGGTGGACCAAATAAAAGGTAATTGTCACGATAAGGTCAGTGCAAAGTGTTAGTCATATAAATCATGAAATATCAACGGCGGTAATTGTAGTCTATAAAAGAAAAAGGAAAGACAATCATAAAGAGCTAGTAATATGAAACTCAAAGAAAAATGACTTAAGCCGGTCTTACACTAAGCGAATATATTCGTGCGAATCGAAAGCGTTGGTTCATACACATTCACATTTCAATCGGGAGTTTTCGCTTCAGCGAAATCAATAGTTCGAACTGTTTCTACATTTTGTGAAAAGAAAAAATGCGCAACTAATCAGAACTCAGGAAGCAAACCAATGCTTTTGATTCGCACGAATGAATTCGGCTAGTGTCAAACCAGCTTTAAGATGGTGCTTAAAAGAATTGACAGATGGAGCAGTTGAACATCCAGTGCGATTTACTCCTGAAATCGAGCAGAAAATTCAAAACTCCTAAAACCGAATCATTTTAGTGAACACAATAAATGGCTTTATAAAAATTAGGGTTGTTTCTATCATTTAATTGCATAATTTCAATAATTTTAGTGACTTCTTACAGGGCACAGCTGTTTCACAGCTCTGCAAGACTGTGGAAAATATACAATTATACGGAACAGCATCAGCACATAAGCACGAAGCCTTACAAGGACAATTCACTCACTTAGTAGATCGAGCCACGCACGATTATCATCATGAAATTAAAAGGTAACGTACATATCTTATTTATTCATATCATTATAGTTATGTTAAAATATAAAGGTTGTCACTTCTAGAAATATATTTAAATGTTTACATTCTGTATTTTAAAGTGTCTGTTATTATCATTAAAATTGTTATTACGGTATTTATACAAGAAAATACAGGTGAGTTAACATTACATTAATTCTAATTCCTTTTAGTTTTGACCTTGTTGCACTGCTATTTTTGTCACATGACCTTGTCACATGGTATTGTACCGTAATAACCAAGTACATATTCTGCTTTCATATACAATCGTGTTGCATCATTAAAATAGCCAAATTTAATGCTTTTAAATTCTAATAATTAATTCATACCTTAGAGTCTTAAGTTAAATAATATAACTATAAGATAAAATAAAATAACTATAAGAATATCATATTATGCATACATGAATATTGTATTCTGTATAAAATTTATATTTGTATATAGTATTATTGTCTCCACTCCCTTAGAGAATTCCCCACAGAGAATCGAGGGTTCTAAACGATTAGCTTGTCTCCTTCATTAAATATGGCTTTTATGGCAATTATAATAGAAATATTAAATATGAAATTGGCATCTGATGAAAATTTTCCAATTAAATACTGTACATGTACTACAAGCAATTGCAATAATTTCAAATTGATCTTTCTGGTTTCAAATTTAATTTGAATGTAACGTATATATTATATTTACTCTAGAGTTTCTAATAAAAAAAAAATTTAATCAAATACATAATATTGCAAGCAATTTACTATTTTCAATTGAACATTTTCGTTCCACAAATTATTCAAGATTTAAGTATTTCTGGTATCATGAAATATGAAAATACAAAAAAATTGTTAAACTGTATATTCTATATAATAATCACCAGTGTTTCTCTTTGAGTGTAATTTGCATATTACATAAATTGCAGTTAAATTGGCGTGTGAATACGCGGGTGAGTGGAATGTAAGTCGTTGTGTACTAATCTACAAAGTGAGTCGTTGCATGAATTGTGCAGTAGATGGATTAACTTGGAATGATAGCAGGTCAATCAACTATGTCTCCATCCTAGTTATTCTCCAAATTACCAAATGCTGACTGTATGGACACATGGACATGCAAAAGCAAATTGTATGGCGGCAAAGCTTTGTGCTTCCAACCGAATAGAAACAGTCGGTGACCGGAGACATGTGACCTTAATTTGATGCAATAATTTAAAAATAGACACAGCAAAGTATTACTTGATATAGAAAAATACCGTTTCTTTGTGGTGTTCCTATTGTAAGCCAATGGTAAAAAGTTGAATTTTAGTTTGAATTCCAGTAAACCACTTTAGATCGCTTGGAAATTGAATGGGCATGTGGGGTTTTCTGAGGCCAGATTAGGAACTTGTCATTAATCCAACCGACGCGAGCTGAGTGGGTCACAATACAGTGGCGGTTTAAGGAATTCAAAATGTTGGTGGGAGGGGGGCAGGGAGGGACATTCACAGATAGAGGATGGTGAGGGAAGAAAATTATGACACCTCCAGATGGCTGGAAATGGCACTCTCAGACTTAAATTAAATTACTGTAATATGATTTTATTTTCTTCTCCATTTTTTTCATAATTTTAAAAAATTTAGGCAAGGGGGAAGGCTCAGGCTGGCACGCTCCCCCCCTCCACCCACCCTTGAATCCGCCACTGCAATACAAATGTAACGTACCACATTTAGGCTCACAAAAGATTAAAATATGTCCATTCTACAGCCTTAAGTAAGATCCACTGAAAACACTAGAATGAGTATAAGAACATCATTTTGACCAGACCATTTATTTTGCACATTATGTTTGTGACATCGTTTCAAAGCCATATGTATTCCTCAAGTTCCTACTTTCATGTTAATATATGTAATTTAGAGAGAGGTGCACATTGTGTTGCCTTATCCAATCAACCAAGTTCAATTTACACTATCAAGTTATATGTGATAAATCGGACCTCACCATGCCAAGGAATTTAGTCTGATGTTGAATCCAGGGAGTGGCGAAAAGGGTGCCCACTCCCCGGCAGCAGCTAAAAAATCCCTAACCAAGTGCAAAATCATTTAGTTAATACCAGATTAAAATAGATAAAACTCTGGCACACCCCAAACCCATCCAATCGACCAGTCTCCTCCCCCATGGTATTAACTGTAAATTTCTCCATTGCCACTTGCACGAACCTGCAACAGCATCTTTGATCCGATACTGCAACACCGATATTATTTGATTGATTGTTTTTTTTAAAGGTCTTACTAACCGCTTCTGATTGGCAATTAGATGTACTGACATATTCACAGGTAGTTGAATTTAACGTAATGTATCAGCATGTGAAGACTTGTGACAGGCACTATAAATTATTGTTCATATCATTAAAGTCACCTTAAACCCTGCTGCATACCAAGGGAATTGAGTTACGTACTGTACATGCGCTCACTGCCGATGGTGAGAAAAATACTGAGCTACTTCTTCACACGCTTAGCATTTTTCAACAGTTAATTTAGTTACATATTCTACAAACTAAGTGTTTTTTTCAAGACACATCTTCAATACACATTTGGTTTTGCAAGGCTAAACATATAACAGTGATACATTATTTGCTCATTGCCCCGTGAGACAGTTCAGTTGAGTTTGTAAACAAGACTGGAAGCTAAATTCTTTCATGCGAGGCAGGATTAACCATCTTAAATTTCATTCTTTCATTACATCATTCTTATCATGGCACTTGGCTACAGTAAATGCTTTTTAAACATGACAGCCGTTTGTGAAATCACCAAATAAAAGCTAAAAAATAAAACTCTTATCATAAACAATAACAGAGCAGTTGAAAATATTATGAGGTAAAATATTGTGAGTAAAAACCATCCTTTAATCAAACAGAATTTTATGGACAGTTACCATGATGAAAAATGAATGTTATGGCCTCCACTGATTGAAAGTAACACTCTTTGAAATTAAAGCGATCAATTTGTCTCATTCTCAGTAAAATTTATTAATGCAATTTTAAGCTACAGTATCAAATGTTCGAAACATTACTCATGAAAGTATAAACGCATTCTGTTTTCATTAGCTATTAGCATCTTGAATTTCAATTCAACAGACTTAATACCAAACTGGATTTATCTAATGCAAATTTATAATTTATGCTTAAATATCAATTACAAATTGGTTAAATATCATATTTATTGTTTGTAAATGTAAATACAGTAAGTGTGATAATATTTTTTATATTTTGTCCATAGTTTTACATACTTAATTTTTTTTTAAAGTGACTTGCCTGTACACAACTGAATACAATCTGTGATCCTCTAAAAGTCATATTTATTGTTTTTACTGTAAATGTAAATACAGTAACGATGTTCAGAAGGGTGATAATAATTTTATATTTTGTCTGTAGTTTTACTTATTTTTTAAACTATATTTTTTTTATGTGACTTGCCAGTTACACACCTGAATACACACTGTGATACTCTATAGTCTCAATGTTAAGCCCCTCTCCCACTAGGGTGCTCTCCCACTAGGGTGCTCTCCCACTAGGGTGTTTTTCAGCATACAAATTACTGAAGTTTGCCGAGTTGCTAACTTGGCAAAAGCTCGTAGGAAGATTTAGGAAGCTCAAGCAGAATGCTTACCTACTCGTAGCAGCTCTGAACTCGCGCCGCTAATTTTCAACATGTTCAAAATTGGCACTATGTATGTGTTGACAACTCGTAATAAAATTGAAGAACTTATTGGTAACTTGTACTGTAGAGTACCTGGGGTACTCCTACCTTGTACACTACTTGTTACGCTTGTAATAATGTCGTAAAGCTTGTATTAAACTCGGTGCTTCACTCAGAATAATTTGTACATAACTCGTAACCAACTCCATAAGGTTGTACCTCACTTGTGGCTAACAATAACATGTAGTACAGTAAGCTTGTATAGAGGTCCTTTCCCAAGTGAATGAGATGACGAGTTTCACTCGGGAAGTTTTTAACCACTGATCTCCACTATAATACCTGGATTGCTCATTAGCTGGTTTTAGTGAGGCCACTGACGCCATGTTGGAGAGCCTAAGTGTTGCACTAGATTAGAAAAGTTTCTTTTGGCATTTGTTTAAATTATAGATAAAAATAAATTGTCGGAGGCAGGCCTCACTTTTTTCTGTACCAGGATTGGCCGATGAGCAATCCAGCTACTATAGTAGAGATTGGTGGTTTTTAACTCAAAGGAATGGTGCGACCCTTGGATGAAATCAACTTAAGTGGGAGAGGGGGTTTCGGCTATGTTCACACTGTTCAGGGGATTTATAATTATGTTATATCCATTCTATATAAGGGCATATAGTGGGTACCAGTATTTGTCACATAAACCTTGAGAGTGCAGACAGAGCAGAACAAAACAAAACAGATATTTTTAATTTGCAGAGTTTGCAGAATTTTAACCCTGAACCCTGGAATTGGAAGGAGAGTGTTTCCTCCAGGAATGGAACCCAATACAACACATCAGAAATAATGGCATTATACCAAAAAGATACTTTTTAAATTATGGTCACTCAATACATATCAAGCAGTCCTTTAAGGTTCACACTGTAGTTGAATTTCTTTGCTATGACTTACTATGTTATTAATATTATTTGTACATATTGTTATTGATATGTTGTGGTGATACTTACCTTATGGTATACTGTATAAATGCTTTTAATTTGTAGCCTGTCACCAGATGGCATTGATGTTGTGCTAGACTGTCTATGTGGAGATGACACCAACAAGGGTTACACACTCTTGGCACCTATGGGCAAATATGTTCTGTATGGTAAGTTCAATTAACGGCAATATAAGCCTTGTTGAAAACTCTTAGAACGTGTTATTTGTTGTCAGGTATGTTCAAGAACCCAATTGGTAACAAGCTTTCTTCTTGCATAAAGGGCACATAGAAAAATTTGTTAGATTATCACTCCTGCCTGCGAAAAAAAAAAAATTGATAGGGGAATAAAAAAAAAAAAAATTTTGCCGCATCATTTATTTCAACAGCATAAAAAAAAACAATGCAATTTTGTGACATCTTCTTTAAAAAACAATAAAGTTAAACCATTTTTTTACAATATTTGTGCCAAATAAAAACAGTCCCTCTCTCATCGATAAAAAAAAAGCAATATTCTATTAAAATATTCTTTAAAAAAATGTCCGCCTTCATAATTTCGTTTTTTTAAGAGTGATAATCTAATTAATAATTTTTTCTATGTGCCCTAAGTTGCCACCTTTATCTTGCTGAAGATTCTGTACCAGTCAGTGGCATAGGAGTAAAGTAGGAGGCCCTTTGCGGGGCACCAATGTTGTAGCAAAAAACACTACATAGGGCGGGGACGGGGAGTGGCTTTGGAGGGAAACCCCCTTCCAGCATTGCTGGGCCAGAGGATAGGTTTTGAATTGATGATTACCTGTGTGCAAATACTTTTTTCTGAAAAATATCCACTGCTGGCACTGTGTCTGTGCCACACTCCTTGTTGTAATACTAGCTTAGCGGGCATCTTGTATACAGAAGGCCTTAAAATTTCTAGGCCTAGGGGACTAGGCCTACGTCGATGCAGAGGCAACAATAACCATAACCACCGGTCCGGTGTGCACCGCATCGGAAAGCCGGTGTAGCCTAGCACTAACAACTAGGCCTAGCCTAGACCAAAACAGAGCATTATTATTAGTCCGTGGTAAATACCCATGACGGGGCGTAATGTAATTTATAAGGACATACAGTATGATAAACAAGGTAATAATACATTAACTCCATTAGGGTACAACAAATCCTAAATCATAAATAATAAATCCTAAATAATATAGGCCTAAATTGGAACTTACCGCGCGACAACTTCTGCATGGTTTTTGCGCTATGGATGATCGCAGATCGCTGGCAGATCGGGGTGTAGGACGCCCTCTATCAGTTGTCACAACGCGTAAACTTTTGACTGCTCGTGAAACTCATTCGTGTTTCTATGACAAATTAGTGTTTTTACTATTTCATAACTTAATTTGAATTCTTTTTTTCTCTCTTTTTTTTACAGGTTCATCTAACATTGTAACCGGAGAAACGAGAAGCTTTTTGAGTTTCGCAAAATCAGTAAGGTGTTTAGCTTATTATCAGTCCAGTCAGACAATTTTATATTTGATAATATTTTCTGCATAATGTTAGAAATTGTTTCATAAGGGCTTATGGCTAATGTCCAATAATACATTATTATATACTCACAAAATGTAAACGTTTTGCATTTAATTTTGTATATATTGATCCCTGTTTCAGTGGTGGCAAGTGGACAAGATAAATCCCATCAAACTGTACGAAGAGAATAAATCCATCGCTGGATTTAATCTACTAAACCTCGTTTTTGAACAAGGCAGGCATGACTTACTGAGTCACGTGATGGCGGAACTCATCCAAATGTATAACCAGAATAAAATCAAACCTATTATTGATTCAACTTGGGCCTTTGAGGAGGTAAGTAGGATGCGTTAATCCTGACTAACTGCTCTGTGGCGATTATTAACACCTCCAGTGACAAGCAACACAGCGTTTTACCCAATTACTGTATTAGCTTATTGAAATTTGTGTTGATTTTTATTAAAATGTGTGTTTTTTTCTTTCGAAGATCACTGAGGCAATGCAGAGAATGCACGACCATAAGAACATCGGTAAGATTATATTGAACCCCCACCAGGAACAGCGACGACAATCATGTCACGTAAGTCACGTTTGTATTGTGTTTGTGTTTCATATGCCCCCTCCCAATCCACCTCACTTTGTTTGCATCATTATTAGTTCTTCGCGTTGTTTTTTTTTTTGTTTTTGTTTGTTTGTTTGTTTTTTTTTTGTTTTTTTTTTTTAAAGAAAAGCTTTACTGCATTAAGGAAAGTTAAATAGTGAATATATATATCAGTATTTATATGGTGTTGCGTCAAGAGCTATTAGGAATGATGTTTTGCCCTGATGTGTTATCCAACTGCAGGGGCGGATTTGGGGGGGGGGAGCGGCCCGGCCCCGCCCCCCCCCTTTTTTGGGAGGTAAAAAAAAAGAAAAAAGAAAGAAAAAGAAAACAAATGATAGACTAGAACGCCTCAAATGTTATTTTCTGGCGTTTAGAACACACAAATTTCGCGGGGGCATGCCCCCAGACCCCTAGGACAGTGTTGTCTCGATCGGCCCAACTTTCGGCCCCCTTTCGCCACCCCCCTCCTTTTGGACATCTCTGGATGCGCCCCTGTACTGAATGCTCAGTAGGAATACGTTCCCAATTCACGAAAAAAATCTCGCAAGTGATTCAGGTGAGAATCGAACCCACTACCTCCCGATAACTAGCCTAGTGCCTTAACCACTAGACCACCGAGCTTGCGCCTATAATTAAATCAGCCAACCTAAAATAAAAAGGGACATAAGGAGAAAAACAAAATCTGTATTATTTTTGGCCTCTCCGATTACTCATCATCCAACATCACCCCTCCCATAACCTTCACTTTAGACAGCTCTGCGGGGTTTATGTATTGGTTCAGTGAAGACTAAAGAAAAGCTATACAAGAGTATATAAATTGTAGGCCTATACTTTAGTCTGTAAACTAAAGTACAATTCATATACTCCTTTATATAAATAGTATTGTTTCACAGTACGCAATTAATTTGTCTATTTTATCTTTTTAGAATGATGTTCGTTATGACATCATCATGCCAGATGTGTATAAGAGACAGGAAAAAATCAGGGTGATGGAGTAGTGCTCTTGATTGGATCTTAGCTCCTGAAAACGAAAATATGAACCAACGTCAACATAACAAGTACAAGAAGACGCATTTTTAGTCGCACTTTTGAAACAGCACAATGGAAAGTTTATTAACGATTTGGTTAACACTCATTATACTAACATTGCTTCTTATGTGTTTTATTTGCGGCCGCAAATGTTTCTCTTTCAATACGTGGGAATGAATAAAATTAAGTATACCTATCATGGAATGTTATTTTTTCAAGCTGGTGGATACCGTCTACACATTTACGTTAACACCCTTCAAGCAATATGGATTAAATACAAAAACCAATGATATTGCAACTCGGAAAGTACAGCATCACCTGTCCTAATGAAACCATTACTCGTATTTAGCATGATGAATATGTGGTTAATGGCATAAGAGTGTCGGCAAAATGCTGACACAGTGGCCATTAGTGACAAAGCTCTACAACTACTGACATTATGATAAGTAGTCCAACATGGAGGGGAGGGTTTAATCCTCCATGTTCGAAAGAGCAGTCTGCCAAAGGTATAATGCAATAGGCATTGTGCTTTAATAATACAGCTCTTACTCCAATTAAATACCACTTCTGTGCCCAATTGTCTAATAAGCAGCTTTGGCATCTAATTAGAATAATAAAGATAAGACATTTGTTAATTTAGTACCACAGAAAAGTAGTCTTTAATTGGAGAACTCTTTAATAAGAGGGAGGCCTGAAATCCCCTTTTGTGATATTCATCAATGGTGGAAAAAAATATTTCTAACTTACACAATGTGACTTTTACATTGACTTTAGCAAATCATAATTTTTTTAGAAAGTAACTGAATTTATAAATGGATCCCTATTAATGTAATATAAGTCCAGTACTGGTACAAGGTGTAGCAAGCAGGTTTAATCACAGATATTCAATTATTTCTCTAGTCTATGTTGCAATCAATGATTAACAAAAATCAAAATGTTTTGAGGCATATGAAGCCATGTTTTTGTTTACCTCATTTATATAATTTTTTATATAAGTGCAGTTACATTTCTCAATTTATGCATCAACTTGATTATATAACTTGTACACCTACAAATACTACACATAAATAGACAGACATTATCAGAACAGGATTTCGTAAATAATTTCCATTCCAAAGTAACTTATATTAAGTAGATGGTATGGATAATAATGTACATTAAATATTACACCTCACATGCATTTCCGTGGCAACAGTATCACATGATTGATAATGTGAGAAGAAAAATGTCAGCATGTATTAGCAGTGAAATGTGCAGGATAAATAATCACTCAGTAAATACTCCAACCATATTGATTGAAAGTGGCATTTCTATCATTCTAACTTGCATTCATCTGAAAATCAAATTAAAAATCTAATTATTCTGACTTCTCCACCATGTGATTGGTCACTGGCTATTGCAAACGACCTATTATTGGTTCATTCTACAATTTACATGATAATGGAAAAAAATTGCTGCTTGAATGTCTGCTGTAGTAAAGCACCATATTAGCACTGTATTTAAAACTCAAATATTTGCTGCAGTACAGTAGGCATCACAGTTCCTTATTTTAACATTTATAGCACTTTTATTTCACTGGCCATGACATTCTTTTTGGATTTTGCTCTGCAAATAAATCAATACTTTCCGTGTTATGAGCAGACTTATTGTTAACAAATATACTCTACCACTGCTATGGAATGAACTGCCAAATTGTTAATAAGCTAAATTTGAAAAGGTACTTTATAATAAAATTAACTGCACACTTTGAACCTTAGACATATAGCACACATGTGCATTCATTTCATGCTGCACCTGTTTAGCTCCATCCTGTTACTTTACCATATATGTACGTAATATGACATCACCATGCCCATATATGGGCAAATCACAGATATTCATCACAGAAAACCTGACTGTGTGAACAAAGTTTTAGAATATGTTAAGCTTTAAAATATGTTATGCCCACAACTTCACATTTTATGTGACAAAAAACTGTGACATGCCCATATATGGGTAGAAGTGGTTGGCGCATCGGTTGTGGCTTGGACTCCCAACCTTGAGGTCGGGGATTCAAAACTCTTGTGTCCTTAGGCAAGGCACTTTATCTACAGTTGTCTCTCTCCACCCAGGAGTACAAGTGGGTACCTGGTAGGTTCAAACACAGCCTGCGCTGAATACAGCTGCAACATTATGGAATTCCCCCATGGGGCTTGAGTTTGTGTTCCATGTGCTTGATCCAGTGCCCCGGCGCTATATAAATCCAGAATTATTATTAAATCACAATTATATCAAAGAAAACCTGACTGTGTGGACAAACCTTTAAAATATGTTATGCTTTGTCCACACCATCACATTTTATTTGACAAAAAACTGTGACATGCCCATATATAGGTGTAATATGACATCATCATGCCCATATATAGGTGTAATATGACATCATCATGCCCATATATGGGTGTAATATGACATCATCATGCCCATATATGGGCAAATCACAGATAACCATCACAGAAACCCTGACTGTATGGACAAACCTTTATCCACACAATCAAACTAAATGATATGCCCATATATAGGTGTAATATGACATCATCATAGCCTATGGGGGAAATTGTAAGACAGGCACTTTAAAAATAACATTTTGGAAGCTTATTTGCAGCCTATAAAACTGGTTACCATGAAAATAATACAATTTTAATATGGGAATTTACAATGCGCCTTTGGACTAAAGATACAAGGATTTATTACTACTTCTGATCATGGGATCCATAAATTGGCAAACCTTCTTTGTGGGGCAGGGAGAAACAGAGGTAAACTGGAAAGCTTAAACTGCAACCTATATAAACATATTTATGAATGGAACAACATGTGATGACATAATTGTTATTAATATTACAGTATTAAAAGGTAATTAATATTACAGTATTATTATTATTATTATTAAATAATTACAGTATTAATATTATTACTACAATCAGTAAAGACAGGCACAATCAGTCATTGGCCAATACAACTCCATAGAGAATGCAACGCCAACAAGGTGCACGCAACAGATAGTTTTTAAGGAAGATTTGTTCAGTCATGCCACTGTCAATCAGAAGTCGACAATACATTATCAAGCGCTCACGAAGCAAAGATTTTTTTAGCCGACGTATGACAGATGTTTAAACAGACAGCACTTCTAACACTAAGAAAATATGATCTATTAAACACAAGCTCACACAGGTGACTGTCACCTGGAGTAGAATGCTATAAAACGGTCGTAACTGGTAGTCTTAGCTCTTCAAATATAGCCGGCTTTATCACTTAGACGATCTTACTAAAGTCACTCCGCTAAGACCATTGCTTTAAAACGGTCTTCACATTTGAAACGCACTCAATGGTAACATAAAATTGAGGGCGCTTTTATACATACTTCGCGCATGCTCAACACATGTACATGTATCAAAATGAACGTAAATAAGCATAGACCACTTTTACCGACACTGAGAAGCTTGCCGAATATTCATCGTTCGATTCTCGGTCTCTCACGATCTAGGCATTTGTCTAGCACCTGTAATGCCATGATGAAAATGATTTAAGAATGATTTAGGCCTACTTCCAAGTAGGCTTTTAAACTAGGATGGCAAACTGGTTAAGATTGTCTAAAAACCGCTAATAGCAATCAGCCCATGAAGATGTTCACTGTGAATGACAGATCATGTTCAATGAATTATATTTTGTTAGTCTT
This sequence comes from Anneissia japonica, assembly GCF_011630105.1. Classification (NCBI taxonomy): domain Eukaryota; kingdom Metazoa; phylum Echinodermata; class Crinoidea; order Comatulida; family Comatulidae; genus Anneissia; species Anneissia japonica. The sequence goes on along the minus strand of NW_022755469.1, from coordinate 561,395 downwards.
AAAAGTGGTGTCTGACTTTTTACTGACTGTATATTCATACTAACATAGCTACCCCACTTTTATTAATATTACGATATTATCACTTTTATCATCATATTGTTATTACAGTATTATTATTATGCCTAATAGAGGAATTATTACAGAAACTACACTAAAGACTCAGACTAAAGAAGCCATACTGTTGCATAAAGCCAACTTAAGTCTTACTCATATTGAGGCTCTCTATCGGACACAATGAATAAGTTACACTCAAAGCTTTGCTCTGAAAAAGTAAAACACAATCACAGTAACAGTTTTACAAGCTCTTTCACACCATAAATATTCATATATATGTAGAGTAGTGCTTTTCCTTGAAAGGCAAGTTAATTGGTTTGAAGTAAAAATTACCTTTTAAGGCCTAATATGGAGAATTATAGAAAAGATTGCTTATTTTTACTCCTATTTTGTCACAATGAACCTTTTTAACAGTTTGCAGGACTTGGCTTTTTCATGAATAAATATACTCATATATGGTGTCGGAATTTTATAAATATTATATGCAGACGATGACTAAATACATAATTGCAACAATGGTAAAACATAATACACAAAAGAAATGGAAGAACATTGATAAAGATTATATACCAAAGTGGGTCAAAATTTGGAGATTTCAGAATAGAGTCAATTTTCTTTCCAGACTCAGCATAGAAATTCTAAATAATAATAAAACATAATATTAGAAAATAGTAGAACTTCTTAAAATAAAAATGGGGGGGGGGGGGTGAGTTCTGTGAATGGATTAAATTTGTTAAAGCATCAATTGAATTTGGAGCTTTTCAGTCCAGAGTAAATTAAATTCAGATACTAAGGGAAAATAATATTAGGAATAATAAAATTAAATATGAAATCATTAATACACCAATACTTATAGCACCAATCAAATAATAATTTTATACCAAAATTCTCATTTCAAATGGTTTCAAATACAAAATAATTTTAAACAAATTAATAAAAATAATAGCCAATTATAAAAGTTGACCAAAATTCTCATTTCAAATTGTTTCAAATACAAAATAATTTAAAATAATAATTAAAAATGATAGTCAAATATAAATTTCCACATAAGAAAGATGCTATACCTGTATCCATAAACAAAATCAATTATATGAATAAAATTGCTTAAGAAAAGAACAAGGTTTTACAGGTCACTATGTTTTACTTCTAGGCAGAAATACATTCAGGTCCCAGCAATAAAGAAACTGTTGAGCTTTGACCTACAGTGCATGATTAATCACATTCCTATGGTGTAGGAACGTCCGTTGATGTTGTGGATCGGTGTGATGACTGGCTCCGTCACGCACCATTCATACCATACATTGCGCGTTGTTACATTCCGCCAAAAGTGAACCTGCAACTTGGTATCTTTCTTTACATCAATAGCATCCTGGAAAAAAGTATCAAAAACTCATAAATATTCAATGATATACTTTTAAAATTATAATAAAATTTATTTTAAAAAAAATCATGGAAATATTCATGGAAGGGACTTCATAATCTATATTTAGAAGATATAGCAGTAAGTATGCTCGGGAAGACAATATAAGTAATGATATTGGTTCAATAATAGTTTTGTGCATGTACAATGCACTCTCCTCATTAAAACGTTTCTAAAGTGTTGTCATAATGTTCAATTTAGTAGTAAGAAACATCTTTATATTTTGTTTACATCAATAAGGATTTGAATTGAATTCAAACTATGTTTACAGCGCTACAAACAGCGGCAGTGCCAACGGAAGGGAATAGGAAGGGCCCCCAGTGGAACCGGGCAAGCATCAACTACTATAACTGCCTTATGAAAAAATAAAAAGCTAATAATCATGTGCTACAATAATAATAATAATAATAATAAGATTTGCATAGCGCTCATATCGATTTTAAAGAAATGCTCAAGGCGCTTGGAAAAATAAACAGTTTAAAGGGAAAAAACTACAACATTTAAGCCTATAGTAATGACTTCAGAGGGTTAGCATTGATAAATGAATAAACTTACCTTAATTGGAAAGAATATTGGAAACCAGCTAAACATACCATCTGAGTATGTTGACGGCTCTGTACCTACAGAAATAAAAATAATTATACAGTAACTGCAATGTTACAAAGTAGCTCTTTTTGCCAAATAATTAATGCTGTCCCTATAATTGTTTTGCATAGAAGCTTGCTGGTAATTCAATTTATTGCCTGTATTTTGAATTGTCATTTTGCCAACCTGATTTTCGACTTACAAAGAGAAGGACTCTCCTTGTCATAATTACGCAATTATTAAATAACATCAAAAAGATGCAATAATGCCGAATTGGACTTAAAACTTTCTACAGAACTAACTGTAAAATGTTCTGACAGAGTTTACCTCATATTTATTACCATATAAATAATCATGTGCCTTATATTTTGAATAGCTCTTAAAATTGCTTGTAACAAAATTAATTTAGAAAATAGTAATATATTGTAACAGATATAAAAACAATCAAGAAAACATGATGTATTAATGAAACCTACTTAGTTTGATATCAAATAATAATATAAAACAACTACTCAATTTTGTAACAGAACATTCAACAAAGAAATGTGATGTATTAATAAAACCTACTTAGCTTGATATCAGCATATAATACTGTATCAAAATAGCCAGCAAATCCGTGCAGTACAGAACTTTCCTTGATTTCAAATTCTAGACATTTATAGCGTTTGTTGTCTTTCATATCTTTCCTAGGATGACAAAAGGTGAACACGGGAGCAGCATTGGCGAGAACGTTTACGTTGTGTAGCCTCACTACGTACGGCGTCTCAAAATGAGCCTTAAAAAAAGTCATGAAAGTATGAAAGATTAAAAATCAGTAAACACTTCATTTAATTTATAACACAGCGAACGTGACACCAACTTGTTGTTAGCGTAAGAGTAGCAAAAGAGCAGCAGTACGAGATATAAGAAAAAACTATGTGGTACACACTTCAAGTATCATAGTACACACTGAAAGATAGGACTTACATCTTGTGGCTTGTCTCTTTCCTTGCAAAGTCGAACCTCATTGTAGAGTTTATGAGACATGACTGGACTAAGGTACGATGTATACATGGCTGGAATACTAATAGCATTATCTATGAGGGAGACAAATAAATATAATTTCATATACAAATTCTTAAATTACAAAATTAATTGTTTCTTAAATTTTTATTATTTTTCTTATTATGAAATATCAAGAAATGAAAGTAATTCATCCAGTTGCTGAATATACCTTTACAGACAGTCTATGCCAGATTATCAGGTGCTGTCAAAATGATACAAGTTTTGGAAACCATGATAGTTATCACCCAGACAGAGTACATGAAAGAAGTACTGTATATACTGGCGTATAAGACGACCCCAGAATTGGACAAGATTTTTGGACGATTTTTGTGTGTCGAACGTATAAGACGAAATCCCTGTTTCATTGTCAGAATTCCTATTTTTCTGCTTTTATTAAAGTGCATCTAGCTGGCTAAAAATGGAGCCAATGGAGCCATTAGATGAGTTTTCGTATGTTCATCAAAATCTTATTTCCTCATATTTAAAATTGCGTTCATTCATACTAACATTTAGTAACTCCACTGCAGTAGTAAACTGGTGTGTTATGGACAATTCTGCATACAAGACGAGCATAATTTAAAAAATATAAAATTTGTATGTTGTACATATACTGTAAGACAACCCCCTGTTTTTCGATCACAATTTGCTATTTTAAGCCTCGTCTTAATAAGAAAATATATAGGGTAGGCCTTATTTTACCTTTTAGAAATTTCTGCGCTCCATCTAAGCATTCTGGCGAGAGCTCATTGTCACCAAATGAGCCTAGCAGCTCGCTGACTATGATATCTGCCTTCTCTGGTGCCTCCCACTCTCTCATGTCTTTGAAGACCACTGTCACATGGTCTGCCCACATTTCATCCTGAAGAGCTTGCAATCTAAAAATAAACAATCATGAAGACACTGTCTTTTATACATGTTCAGGGCATTTAGTACAAACATAAATATGCATGTTTGGGGTGCATACATTGCTTAACATTGGCTGTATTCGACTGGTTGTACTTGACAAAACCAACTGGTTGCCTAGTTACCGCAATACACACTGCATAATCAAGGTTGCTGCAGCTTGTGGCAGTATGGGTTTTTCGTAAAAAAAATGTTTTCATCTAAGTTGTTTAATTCTGTTAGCCTATGAATTATTTTTTGACTTCATGTAGTGTAAATATTAACATTTATATTTTCTAAAATTTAATCTAAATTATATTAACGCAAACGATGTTGCTAAACTGACCAATCGGCCATGTTTGTTTTGGTCATGTGGATAAATTAACACTGATTAATACACTTTGGTTCACGTTAATTTTGATTGTCAACAAAGTCTATTTATGAACCAGTCAAGTGGAAGTTAACACTCAACGAAAAATTGTAGTCAATGAAATGAACCAGTCGAATAAGCCCAATGTTTGTGAAAGAGCTGATAAAATACTCACGTAACAACAGCATTTGGGTTCTTCTCCACAGCATATACTTTGATCTTGCGTTGGGCTTGCTCGGCAGCTCGCAAAGATGCTGTCACTAGAGGGCCTCTTCCTGCACCCAACACCATGACTACACTGTAACCAGGATATTAGGTAATTTTATTAGCTTTATGAGACAATAAAAATAGAAATTGTTCACCATCATCTAAAACAAGGTATATATTTCATGCATTCGGATACAGTGTTTAATTTTATGAGATGTTTTCATTCATCATCTTTCCCATAGATTACCAATTAAAGCTGAAAATATTTGATCATGAGTTTCATCGTTTTTCATAATTTACAGTTGAAAATTTAACATTCTGCAATGATACATAGCAAAATTCGAGTGATTTTATCCATCCAAGAATTCAATATTGTTATATTACCATGGCAACATAAGGTGACTTACGATACAGTGGTGTCCTTTTCTTCAGGAGGGACTCGATCTAGCAGGGCTGTGTAAACAGCCTTCTGGTACTGGGTATACTTCACTGGATCCTTCTCAAATATTTCATAGGTTTGAGATTCAAGGTTATCAGACAGTGGCTATAATGAAATGAAACACAGATACACAAATGAAAAGAAAGGTAGTTGTCAAAAAACTTTGATATTATAGACAAATTATTTTTTAGTGCAATGTGTAACCAAATACCGTTAACTCACTGGGAATACTTCTCTTTATCTGACAGACAAATGTTATATTAAAATGTGGTGCAATGGTAGTATTTGTCTAAACCACAAAAACGTTCTAGATACATATCCATAGAATATCAATAAATTAATATGTTTGCAAGATACTAGACTTACCTGTAGAGGGCATTGCAAATAATCTTCATATCCCTTAGCAAATGCATCAACACCTGTAAGTGGAGGCATCTGAGAACGCAGGTGTTCAAGATATTGGTAGTAGGCTTTGATACCTTTATCTGGATGTCGATTGGTTCCGGATACCATCACCTGGACTTCCAGTTTAAAAAACCTGATGAATAATGGAAAATAATTAATATATCATAGGGGTTCAACAAAAAAATGAGTCAACTAATTATCTAAAACAAATTCAACTCATGACTGACCAAAAATCACAAAAATATAAAAGAGCAGTTTATAGTCATATGAATAAGAACATATATCTGATGAAAAAGAAACAATCTATAATAATGCCAAATAATTATCTACTTCCAAATCCAAACATAATATATTTGAAGATACATTGCTTAACAACATCACCCCTGAAACTGAAGTCTTAATTAAAATTTTAAAACACTCCCTGGGAGAGAACTGTCGCAAGCAAATGACGAAAAAGGGTAAACAAACTGTCACTAGATAATCATTCACCGTCAATGAAAAATGAAATTATGAAGTACGAATTATTACACCTACCTGAGTACAACATTCTGATGTGCTTTGGACAGTACTGGGTAGCCCTTCTTGTTGGTCAAGAATATATTTGTTGAAATAATTGCACATTTGATGGGTTCACCATACCATCGTTCGAGTATTGATGGTGGAGGAAGATCGACAGATATTTCAAGAGCTGTGATAAATTGTATCCATTTTTTGATAATCAATTTTATATTGAGCAGCTATACCTTGTATTTAAAGGATTTGCAAAACACTGTGGTTTTGAATGAAAAATGTCAAAGGTTAAAGTTGTAGGGAAAAACAAGCTTAATACTTTAAAATTTAAGTGATAAATTATATTTTTTGAAAGCATTATCATTCTTATCTTAATACCATAATATATTCAAGAAAAAATCATAAAACTATTTTTTAAGGTGTACTGCATTCTTAATAAATCTCTGGTAACATAGTAATTTGTTTGTAGACTTACCAACAGCTAGGCGTTTATGATGATTACACACTCGTCTGAGTCGGTTCCACCATGACCATGTATCATACACAGGGGAGGGCTTGTCAAAAACATGAGATGGGGGCGCTTCATTCTCAATTATGTCTTGACGAGTTGTTGCTGGTGCGATCATGGGTACGCGGATCCAAACCTGAAAAAGACGAAATATAGTAACACATTTATTAGTGTTAGTTACCAACAAATTTTTAATAAAAAACCATTGAAACCTAGCTTTTTCAACGTATTTAATTGACAATTCTACAACAGGTTTAACATAGTGTAAGTTGTTGTTGTTCTTGAAGATGGCAGCAATAATAATAAATAAAAATAATAATAAAATATTAAAAATAATAAAATTAATGATATTAAAAAAATATTGAAAAAATTAACAGTCAAACTGCTTGCTATATTTGGATAGCTGATATTGTAGGTTACATGATATCCTAAACCTGTTTGTGTCAGCCTTTAGTTGGAGGCATCAACCCTATTTACTATTCAGAATAAATGAGGTTGAGTTGAGTGGTTGGCCAAGAAATAGGGTTCCTGCTTCTTGTGCTGAAAACCTAGTTAAAACCTAGTCAGTGTCGAGTTTTAATTGTAGTGTTTGATCATTTGGCTCCTAGATAGGGAGCATGTTTATTATATCCATATGTATCCATTACATGTTGTAGTAAAGTTGAAGTGGCAGTGCAAATGCTGCAGATTACCAGGGGCCCAGACCAAATTTTGATTGTATTATATTAACAATATAATTATTGTTAATATCATCAAGAGTGGCATGTAAAAAACAAATTCGTACCAGATCAGCTTTGAATGTTAATTTCCATCAACCTATCTTTAACAAGCCTATTGGTAACAAATCTTTTTCGTGCGAGGCGCCACTCATCTGGAATAACCTTCCAGTGCACATTCGATCTTCCCCATCTGTGGCTGTCTTTAGGTCTAACTTAAAGACTCACCTCTTTAACTAAATATCCAATTTTTATTCTTATTTTATCTATTGTTGCATTATTTATTTATGATTCCAAACTTTGCCACTGCTTCTTTTAATTTGTTTACTTGTTCTGTGCTTGGGTTAGGCAATGATCACAGCTGCTCGTGGGTTGTGAGGTGCCTAAATATGTGGGGTGCAGTGCTTCGTATCTACAAAGAAAGGCGCTTTACAAATGTTCTGATTGGATTGGAGTGGATGTGTACCTGATGGTTACTATGTCCCAGGAGATGACTGTAAAGGCACCGTCCTAAGTTGGTGCAGTTAAAACTAGTTAGAGGCACCAAAACAGCTGGCATGGTCAAATGAGCAGCATACATGAGCTCTTGTTTCAATGCATGCTCTGAGTTCTTGCGGATTGTGTCGTCGTGCGAGTCTGGCTGTAGCCATGGCGAGATCTTGCCAACAATTACGGAGCTCCAGTCTGAAATCAGATATTACACTAGCGCATTGAGACTTATGTTTAATTTAAACTTACATTACATGACATTTTTAAAAAAGTCAGTAAATCAGACAGAATATATTTGTTTTAATCTGCATATCATTGGAAATATAAAATTTTGTTGATTCCATGAAGTATATCTTACAAAATATTTAAAAAGATGAACATATAACAATAAGTGGTAAGGAATGAAATTGTTAGTTTGAACAAAATTTTAATATGCAGGGGCGGATCCAGAAATGTCCAAAAGGGGGGGCCGGAAGGGGGGCCGAAAGTTGGGCCGATTGAGACAACACTGTCGTAGGGGGTCCGGGGCATACCCCCGCGAAATTTTTGTGTTCTAGACGCCCAAACATAACATTTGAGGCATTCTGGGCTATCATTTTTTTCTTTTTCTCTCTTTTTTCCTTTTTTCTTTTTTTTACCTCCCAAAAGGGGGGGCCGGGGCCAGGCCGGCCCCCCCCTAAATCGGCCCCTGATATGCGATAGAAATTTTCATCATTTCACCTTGGCTTGAAAGGAGCAAATCCGAACGAGTAAACGCCCCTGGTCTGTCTTTAGATTTCCCTTCCAAAAACTCTCGTTTAAACCGTTGGTGGACAATTGGTACAGCAATGAAATCAAACCTGCAAAAAATAAGTAAACTTCAAAACATAAAATAGCATCCTCCCTGAATGGGCATTCTACTCCTGTCTAACAATCCACCAATCAGCGTCATAATTAGCGTGCTCCTGCACATACTGTAGAGGGACTAACTACTAAAGGCTAGACCTATGGCCTACTATTACCAGCCTGGTAGCAGGTCAAAACAGCAATAAACCAAAAAGGCAATGACAAAAAACGGCAATAACCAAGACGACAATGAACCAAAGTGGCAATGATAAGTACAGCAACAGACCAAAATGGCATAACAAGTACCAAAACGGCAATAGGCATAGACCAAAAAACAGCAAAGGAGCAAAATCAATTTTAAAGTTTTATTTATTATTACTTTGTGTTTTTTACTTTTATGACAAATTTTTTAGACTGATTTTGTCTGTATTTGAAAGTTTTATTTATTTAAATGTCTTATTGCTTTTATATTGTTTCTCCCAATCTTTTTATTATTGAATTTGTATGTATGTATGTAGGTATTATTATTACTTTATTATTATTATTATTGTTGTTGTTGTTGTTGTTGTTGTTGCTGCTGCTGTTGTTGCCGCCGCCCTTGCCTTTCTTTCGCGTTCTTTAATTCTATGACAACTTAGCCTCATGTTTACCGTATCAATCGTTGTACACTTTCATGTTTATACTTAGTTTTCTTTTTTACTTTTATGACATAAATTGTTTAGCCTTATTTTGTCTCTATTTGAAAGTTTTACTTTAATGTTTACTTTTATATTGTGTTCCCCAATCTTTTTATTATTGGATCAAGATTGGATTTGCTGTGTTATATCGTTATTGCAGAAGATTTAGCCTCATTTTTACCGTACTTAATCGTGTACACTTTCGTGTATATAATTGGTTGCCGTTTTGAATTAGGCCCCCAAGTCTAGACCTATTGCTGTTCTGGTCTTGCCGTTTTGGTCCATTGCCGTTCTGGTCAAAAAAGTGTTGCCGTTTTGCTTTTTTGGCATTTTGGTCATTGCCGTTCTGACTTATTGCAGTTTCGACTTCTTGCAGTTTTGGTTTATTGCCGTTTTGACCTGACCTTCCTAAAAAGGGAAGCCTGCCCAAGGCCAACACTATCTTTGATGAACTCTCTGCCTCCTCAATTACGTATCATTTCAGATCCGCAATTATTCAAATCTACTCTTAAATCATTCCTCTTCAAATAGTTCAACTTCTTTCTAACATCCTCCAGCGCCGGTGACAAGCCAGTTTTGTTTGCTTTAATAGGCGCTTTAAAAATGTGTATTATTATTATTATTATTATTATTTATAAATAATGACAATGTCAATGGCAATTTAACAACAAGGTGGCTAGGCCTATAATTTGGGGTTATATGTATTATATATATAGGCCTACAATTGATGGATGACGAACGGCGAGATTAATATGATGCTTAGGCTAATTAAAATCATCTCACTCTGTTTTGTGATGATGAAGCAAGGGCTGAAAAAGGAGGCAGGCAGGAAAACTGAGTGAGTCAGGCAAGATGAGGTTGCTTGAGACATGGATGGGTGCGGTACACAGTATGAATGTATGAAAACGTGAGAAGATACCGCCGCCAGACGCTTGTTACACCCTTCATTTACTACGCCTAGGCTACATTTCATTGGAATATAGATAATTCACACTATTTACCCAGCTGCTGATGCAATTTGTGTAGAACTTGATATATCTGGCACACAACTTAAATCTCTACCGCAAGAAACATGCTCATTTCTGGCCATGTTGAATGAGAAAACCACCGGTGAAATCTCTCACATGCTGCACACTCGAATAAACGGCTTGTTGTAAATATCGTACGCCAGCGGCTCGAAACGACAAAGCGTTACAAAATACGCCGATCGTACTACTTATTAGAATTCAGCCAATACCATCAAGTGGGGGACTAGCTCAAATGGTAGAGCGCTCGCTTAGCATGTGAGAGGTACCGGGATCAATGCCCGGGTCTTCCAAAATCTTTTATTCTTATTTTAACTAGCTTCATTTATATAAAAATTGCTCTCTTCCTAGAGGAAGGTGCAAGTTTTATTAATAACAATTATTCCCCTTCTTATCAAGAATAGTATCAAATCCCAGACCTCAGACTAATGATATCATCTGGCCTTAATAAATACTGTACCATCAGTAAATACATAATTTTTTTGTGCTCTTGATGACTGGCCACATTATTGGAAATTGGCGTTTCTACCTCTGTGACAATTTTTGTGTATGTGTGCAATTTCAAAAATTAATTCACTAAATAAATCAATCAACTCTTTCCTTACAGATTTTAATTTAGCACAACCAGACAAACAAAATTTAAAAATTAATTCACTAAATAAATCAATCAACTCTTTCCTTACAGATTTTAATTTAGCACAACCAGACAAAAAAAATATAAATTGCAAAATTCCAGTACATTATCTTCACCCTGAGGTTGTTTTGATGCAAGTTGCTATGTAGATCTTGAATTATTAACATTTCTATTATACTGTATATCTTATCCATTTAGTTTCTCGAAAGCAGTGGTTTCACCGATATAATTTTTGTACCCGATTCACTCCAGATAAAATATGTTACACAGAAATATTCTAAGCGAAAAAGTGTCATTTTCACACGAACTAACACAAACCTTGTTAAAAATTGATACAATTTATACACAGGCATTAATGATACATGCGACGCTACAGAGTGACACAAAATGCCAAAGTGATATCTGTTTTTCTCACATGGTACTGTAAAACCTCTAATTGAAGAACTGGGCTTCTTCTTTTCCTTGCGAACTTTGGATATGATTTTTTTAGAGACTACTTTTGCAAATTGTGGGGAGCTTCTTTTCAAAATGAATGCTGTACATTTTAAGAATTAGTACTATAAAACAATAAATAAGGCCATTGTAACATCAATCTGTATGATGGAGTGTATTAACTGGCATTAAACCACCTTAACTACTGTATAAACTAAGCTTGTTTTTAATTCATTTTGTTGTTTGAAATTCATGTACAGTGTATGTACTGTACAATTTCGAAAAGAAGCCTATGCGATCTTGAAAAGAAGCCCATGGCCTTCTCTTTGAGATGGGCTTTCCGATGCTAATTTTGCAAACTAAAGAGGGGGGCTTCAATTTCAGACAGGATTTAACTCGAGATTAAGCCCACTGGGCTTCAATTCGAGGTTTTATGGTATTACATTAGACACATGCTTATCTTAATACCAACTCTGACAGCGTCGTATGACACGTGTTTACGACTTAAAGACTGTCACTGACCATAAATCGCATTGAGGTGCATTGTGCAATGCTGTCTGAGTTGGCCTTTACAGAGATATTCACATGAATGCAAATTAGCAGGGAATGCGTACTAAAATTTCCTAACAGGTGACGTGTGAAACACATTTTCTAGTGTGAAGTGGGCATTAGATTGTTGTCTATACTGCCAACTTGTATTTCTCTTGATTCTCAACATGGCCACCAGAAGGTTTATAAATAGCTGTTGTTAAACTGCCTACCACATACATATGTATAACTGAGATTCAGAAATGGTGTAACTTTTTGTATTACTGTACTTTAAATTTTATTTGTCCAAAATACTAACTCAATTTTTTTTCATATTTCAGGTTGAAAACCACCCAAGACCACTCAAGAGCACTTTTACTTTTTCTACTCCCACAACTTTCTACAGCACTAACAAAACTGTACAAAATAACAATGCCCAAGAGAAGATACCAATTTCTTGGGTTGTCTCGAGCGGTGTTTAGTAGGATCATCAATTTTGATGTATTTTGACAATAAAGATTTATTGTACTGTATTGTATTTTTACAGAGATATTACATGTATAAAATTGAAATAAAACATTTAAAGTACATAGAAGGATGGTCCTAAAAACTTGTCAAAATTGCATTGCAATTTCAGCATTGAAGATCAGCAGACTCACTTCTTCTTTGAAGTTAATTTTGGAAGCAACAATTCTGATTCTTCTCGTACCTGAACAATTTAAATAAAAAAGAAATAAAATATATATATTTGAATAAACAAATATTCGTACAGTAGAAACAATGCACCAGTGAAAGAACGATCATATTGGGCTGCTACTAGAGCAGTGAATTTATCTACTGTATGGTTTTCTCTAAACCAGGAGTATTTAGGAGGGTAGCTGGTAGGCTGGAATGTCCAATATACATCATTATGGAACCTTTCTCCAGGGAGCTAAGTATGTGTTCCTGCATATTTTATCAATTACAGGGCTGATACTGAGAAACACATAAAGGCCTGGCTTGGAATAATGACATAAATTTGGCATATTATTAACAATAATCACACCTGATATAGCCAGGGTCCACATTCAGACAGCACCTTCCCACCCCATGTATTGGCATGCCTGTGAAGGATAACATAATGAAGATATAGTTTACAAATATTTACCATTAAGTCCTCCTCAGTTTTAGCTGGATAGTCTCTGGCTTTAGTGAGGTACAACAAGGCCATCTTTATATTATTCAGTTTGATGTATGTCTTTCCAAGCATCAATAAATTCTTACTGTAAAAATTTGGTTCAACTAGATTGGAAAAAAAACATATAACTTTGTAACTTCAAATATTGTTACAATTTGGTACTAATGAAGAAATTTTCATTACCTTACTACATTTGTATCTATTTATTATACATTTTCAATGGAATTTTATACATATTCTCATTATCTGAATTTCAAATTATGTTGCAATTTAAATATATAATTGACAATGAATAAAAATCATTCCATTGTAGGCTTCCTTTTTCTTACCTTCTTCAGCCTTGCTAAAATAGGACAGTGCCTGTTGGGAGAATAATAGGACAGCAATACGCTGGTTATAGCTCATATTATAGCTTTCACATAGCAGAGACATCAAGTAATGGTTTGGTATTGTTAGTTAACTATCTTCTCTAACAAGATTTTAACACAAAGTATAAGTTGCTGTTTGTTTGTTTGTTTTTTTTTTTGTTAGTTCCCTCATTTTGTCTTTAAATTGCAATACTATTTTTAATGTCAATAATAGAATATGTCAATTAGAACAAGATGAAAGTTAACATTACTTCATTAAATGACGACTCGGGAGGTGTTGTAAAGATGAGGGCAGCAGCTTTCTTTTGGTACCAAGGCAGGTCAGCGAAGGTGAAACACCTGAAACGTGATATGGTACAACAACATATTATTTTTTATTTAATGAAAAGACAAAAATGAAAGACTGTATTCAGTATTTAGTTATATCATTGTCATTTATAAAAACATTTTACATAGAAATTCAATTGCAAGGGTCTGCTAATAAATAACAGAAATAATAACTAGGTAAAAATGTAACAATATCAGGTAAACTATCCCCCACCGAACATCATCCTCAGTATTTCTGAATCAAGGTTTCGGGGCTTGAAAATTGAGATTGTGGTTGTAATGACTTAAACTACTATACAAGGTAAAACTATCCTCAGCCGAACACCATTCCGGTATTTCCTGGTTTCCGAGTCATTGATTTACAAGCAATAAATAATAATACAAATTAGTATTACTGTATATTTTAAGAAGATAATGCTGATGATGTTGAAAGTGGAAGTTGTCAGGGGTAGATCCAGAATAAAACTCGGTAGGAACCATGCGAAGCACCCCAGGATACCCCTGGATGTGGATGTGGCACATACTTACCAGAGGCCTAGCAGATGGTAAGAGGTGGCATCCTTTGGATTCAGTTCAATTGCTTTCTGGGGGAAAAAATAAAAATTCAATTTAACACTCAATAAAACTTAGGCAAAAGCAAAAAAAAAAATGAAAATGAGAGGGACAATAAACCATTACTTGGCCAAATAAAAACAGGATATAATAATAATTATAATAATATATTTACAAATGTCCCAATGTGCTTTACAAATATAAACAAATGTATGATAACCAGTGGTGGATTCAAGGGGGATGGGCCCCTTAATTTTTCAAAATTGTTTTTTCCCCTTAAATTTTTCAAAATTGTTTTAAAAAATGGAGAAAAAAAAAATATATTGAAATTTAAGTCGTAGAGTGCCATTTCAAGCCCTGCGCTATAATAATAAATTTTGTTTGCCTCCTGACCCCAACCATGGTGGGGCTGATGTGGGTGGACCCTCTATCGGTAAAAGTCCTTTGCTGGCCCCCCTCTATTTCCAACTCCTGGATCCAAAATCTATATTTGCCATATTGTTCTGCTGTTGTCTTTGCTTCCACATAATTATGGATGATTGTGGGTTCTTTTTCTGCTTTGTGACCATATTAGTTCAGTTAGAATTTCATAAAAAGATTGGGTGATCCATTCATTAGATTATAATGAAAATGACAAGACTGTTTAGCTTATTGTTACCATACCTTGAAATGTTCCTGGATAACATAAGCATTTAAAATCTTCTTTTTGGAACCCTCAAAGTCACCAACATCACTTATACAGATTGCATACCACTGTCAAAATAAAGGTGTCAAATACAGAATATTGTTAATCACTCTGTTGACAATATAACAATTCATTATACAGTAGTGTGTTAAATGGTATTTGATACACCTTTTAGAATTTTGTATGTTAAACAGCAAAAAAGATGTTTAAAAAAAAAAGTGTTTTATTTTGTGTTACCAGGGAGGTGTTACCAAACAAATTGACATCTAAATGTGACAAAAAACATTTTAAGATTCTTACTTTATGGCATGCAAAATCAGTATCATCTAGATCCAGCGCCCTCTTGCTATACTCCAATGCTTCATAAGTTAGCCTCTTCTTAGTTTCTAAGTCAGTCTTTGAGTGCTGTGCTACATCTCTCGATGCTCTTGCTAGCCTCCATAATAGCGCTGCATTCTTACTTTCTTTAAACTCGCTCAGGTATGCATATAACTGATGTATTTCATGGTTATGATATAATTCATCAGATTTGTCAACAGCTATCTCATCTGGGCTTCGTTCTTTCACCTCCGCCATTTTCTCTGCAATTCACAAGAATGTGAATCATAGGATATGAATCATGGGATACCTTTGAATGCTACCGTAAAGCTTTATTACTGGGTGACGGACACACAAATAACCAACTTTCGTATGACTGAGTCATGTTTATCCCCCACCACCTTCTTACATTTTGTTAAGCAGGATTATCATATGTTTGTGCAAAATTATTTTAACAGGATATAGTATCAGTTAGGAGATTCAAAAATCAGAAATCCTGGCGCCTCCACTGCCTAAAATCGACTTAATCATTTTTCCTTTGTACTGGTTTTATGTTTCATACCTGGTCCACTGCTTGACCAAAATCCTAAAGCCCTACTACCAAGGCCTGCAGTAACAAAGCCCCATATTCTGAAATTCTGCCGATTCAGTCTAAAAGGATGAAACTTCACAAAATAAAAAATAAAAAATGGTTATGAAAGTTATCCGGCAATATATGAATGTTAATGGTATGAATATGAACGATTATTAATTATCAGAATTTTACAAAAAGTATAGATCATGTTCAACGACAAGAAACTGATAGTTCATGACTTGGGACTACTTGACTAACTATGAACCGTTGAATCTCACCGGGGCCCGTTTAAAGGTGAGAGCTTGGACATGTCTACCTACATTGACATACGAGCCTAGGCCTAGCTAAATTCGATTACGTTTATATAAAAATGCTTGGCCTGTTCACCTGTTTGAAGCATGAAATAAGTCTATTGTATGCATTTCGATTCGTTTTTAACCTAAATAATAACGAAGACTGCCGAAACAAACTATGTGTCACTGATGTTATTGTACCACGGAATGCTGCCATTTTGTTAAACAGCGCCATCAGATGATGAAAAACAAATTCTTGGATTTGAGCCGGCCCCCCGCCCCCTGGATGTTACGACCACTATGGAGGAAATAATTACTGTATATTAATCCTCCATGGTACCACAAAGCTCTATTAATTAGCAGTTACTATGAAGATAAAGTAGCTTCACTCGTCGTAAGCCCTGAGTAGTACCCATGAAGACGCTCTCGTACGTAATAAGAAAGACGTGCATTGTGGACAACTCGTGTAAGGGTTGGGGGGAAAGAACATGTGCACATTCCTGATCAGTTGTTAAATGTGTACATTGACTGACGTGCAAAATAAATATTTTTTTTTATTTATTAACGTCTTTTCGTTCATACGCCTAATACTGTACAGTACTTGTCATTTCTTTTCCAATAATTAATGAAGTACGTAAACGCTATATTTTATGCATAGCTTATCTTGATGTACAGCGGACAGTATTCGTATAAGGACGCCCCCACCAACCAAAAACTTTATTGTATATGAACTAGAGTAATTTGAATAGGCATTGAAAATGTGAACGCCAAGTATGTACAGGTATTCACTTCAGTTTAACGAATTCAGTAGTGTACACGTAATCAGCACCTAATGAATATATGTTGAATCATGGAGGAATATATTTCCTCCATGGTTGAATCGTCTTCCTATTGAACAACTCAACAACTGACTGAAATGCTCATAACGTATAACTGAATTTTCGTTGAAGGGCTATGGTTATTAATTTGAGCACTGTTCTTACTGTATTATTTATCAATTTTAGTATGCAGCTAACCTAATTTGAATACAGTATTATTTATTTTGATTTCCAAGCTGCAACCTATAAGCTTTTCTATAGATGATGCGAGTGTTTCAGTCAGTCGTATCATGGAGGTATAAATACCTCCATGGTCGTATGATAGTGCCTAGGTGTTAAATCTTCACGTATATCCATAGGTCGCTGTGGTCTAATGGATATGACACTCGCTGGTTTGAAACCCGCCTGAGACACCTTTTTTCATATAACTGAATAAAAAGGAATTTTTCGTTAAAGGGCTTGATACGATTATAACCTCTTGTCCCTAATTTTGAGCACTGCTATTATTTATCCACTTGTTTATACTGTGTTTACGGTGCTACACAGCTAACCTAATTTGAATATACAGTATAGAGCTTCTACGGCGGCTGAGGTAGTCACAGACCACGCCCATACGCAATTCAGCACAATGGCGCTGCAAGTAGGTTATTCTCCTACCTTTACCTTTATGTGCGTGTATTTTGTGTGCACATTAATCAACAATGTCAATGAAAATTGAAACTTGAATATGTTTTACCATAAACTGGGTATTGTTTATGACATGCATCAACAAATACAGTATAGTGTCTCCTGTGCGTATAATATAGATAAGCAGCATTGGCTTTTCATTCATGAATATATTTGTTCAAAAAAGTCAACTTCATAAACTAGAGAAGCACTTACAGGGGC
The DNA here is from genome assembly GCF_011630105.1 of Anneissia japonica. Taxonomy (NCBI): domain Eukaryota; kingdom Metazoa; phylum Echinodermata; class Crinoidea; order Comatulida; family Comatulidae; genus Anneissia; species Anneissia japonica. Next base: position 543,645 of record NW_022755469.1, on the reverse strand, counting down.
GGATTTAGGGGGGGGGGGGCGGCCCGGCCCCGACCCCCCCTTTTTGGAGGTAAAAAAAAAGAAAAAAAAAGAGAGAAAAAGAAAAAAATGATAGCCCAGAATGCCTCAAATGTTATGTTCGGTCGTCTAGAACACAGAAATTTCGCGGGGGCATGCCCCGGACCCCCTACGACAGTGTTGTCTCAATTGGCCCAACTTTCGGCCCCCCCTTTTGGACATTTCTGGATCCGCCCCTGACTTAGGCCTATATATCAGTATCTTTATTTTTAAAACCCCATCTCCCCAATCAATCTACACTTCATAAAAATATTAATTATGAAACTGTACATTTGCAAACTGGAAATTAATAACAACAAAACAACAATAAAACAGCACCTATAATGCCCCATCCATCTAGCGTGCTATTCCGAGGCGCATTGACTCTTAAAGAAAAGAAAAAGTATTTACTAGTAAATACGGATTTGTTGGATAAGCAAAACAGCAAGGCAATATTATTACAGGTATTTAAATTAACAAAGTTTATTCAATAAAACCTCAGACTGAATCCTATCTATTGGTAAGGCAAGACTGTTTCATACCTTGTTTCACAAACTTATCAGTCAGAGGAGGGCAATGAAAAAGTTTTGCCAAAAACATCCAGACAGAGTTGAAAGTAGAAATAAAATTTTACTGGAGAATGTAAACAGTGTAGTAATGTGATGGTTAAATGCTTAAAATGTATACAATTAGGAAGAAATATACATACTGTATCTTACTTTTGGAGATTGCAATGCAAAAGTGGGTGTAATAACTGGCCAAAAATACTATTTAATCTTTATTCAAAATCATCATAATGTGTAGGGGGGGGGGGGGACCGNNNGGGGGGACCGAGTTCGCTAAATCAGGTATAACAAATTCTCGCCTAATAAATTTACCATAAAGTTTCTATAGACCCACTGCTCCAATATCTATCTTTTTAAAACAATGATAGGCCTACAACAAGTGAACATTTTTCTACTTACAAGTTAATAAGTAAAACGAGAATGCCCATCATGTATTATTTATTTTCAAGTCAACAATCACACTTGTACAGTTATTTGTGTGCAGGGTAGATGCAGAATTTTTTTAAACGGGAGGTGGGGGGGGGGACATATTCAGAATAGATAAGTGAGAGCACTAATTTCAATACATGCCTTGAAATTTTAAAATTTAGTAGCAAAACCTACTGAATCCTTCCCTGGTGTGAATGGCCACACAGGAAACATACTTCCAACGTCTAATACTGTAATACTATGGTTAATAACAATGGCATTATAAGATATCAGTAACCCCTAACCCAATCGTATATCCCACCCTAAAACAAACAGGGGTCCCACGTTGGAAGGATTCTCTTCCGGGAGACCTGGTTGAATGAGTTTTTTTAACACGTATTCTGCTGCACATGGTGGTACTGTACCCATCATCACTGACTTCCGTAAGATACTCGATAATAAAATACTGTAGTTTGCAAATATTCTATTATGAATTTGTGGAAGACGGGTTAATTTTCGGGGGATGAGTTATAATAGGGAGCTTCGATTTGTTGGTTAACTGTGGAAGGGATTTACTTTAAACCAGAGTCTCTGCACAATGTAGAATTGGGCCACACTTAGTCCTAAAGTTCAGACGATAATGAGCCACAACTTCGTCACATGCACAGATGATTACATCTTAGATCTTAACGTAGGCATCCAACCGAATGCTCCCTAAATAGATAATATTAAATTAATAGACAATGCATGAGCTAGTGTGATTCACGCACTGACATGACCGGTTTAATTCCTTCAATAAACATTCATATGCATCACCACTCTTCCATATTGGTAACAGTTTCAAATCGTTCAAAGTATTCAATTTAGGTGCACCAGCTCTTAATACGTCCAAGAGGCATCGCACCTTTAGGGATTCTGACATGATCAACGGTCCAACGTAACACTTAACCTCTCGTAAAACTTCCAAATTAGGTAAATCTAGATCAGATAGGTAGAATCCATTACATTTTCTAATGTCTAGATATTTCAATGATTTTGACACAATCTTAAAATGGTGCTGGTTGTGTTGTATGGGAATCCAGACTTCAATAGTAAGTCTTTCTAAATGGAGTAAAGTTTGGAGTAAAGTTGTCAGCTCTTCCTGTTGCATACCACGCAAAGCCCAGTATCGTGCGAGTTTCAATTCTTTTAAGCATTCAAAGCGTACAATATGGCCGACAGATGAAGGAGACCAATCAAATGGACAGGAAATGGTAAGAATATTCGGAGAAGTACTGTGAAGAACCTTGAGAAAACGCTGAAAGCATGCTATTCTTTCTCGTTTTAAATGCCTCCGAGGCTTTAAATGGTACCAAGTCATTGCTCTGCAATAAGCTTTACAAAATACCGTCTGCGACCAATCACATTCAAGCATTCTCAATCCCTTAGAAACAGTTTTTGTCAGACAAATTTCCAGTAATTTCAACCAGGATTCCTCCTTTTCAATGATATCAAATTTAAATTTCAAAACATGTAAAGCTGCTTTACGGTTAATAAGACTTTTAATATATCTTTCTGACATTTCTTCCAAATGATTATTGATTGAATCTTCGGAAGTGAATTGAAAATCTAGCATTGTCTGACTGCACAGGTGTCTGAAATTCACTCTAAGTAAACCAATCTGGGTGAAATCCGCTTTCGTCCAAAGACTTGGAGATCGAATAAGTCTGGCCCATGTTAGACATACCATAGAAGCTTGGCATTTTTCAAAATCATTCAAAAATGTGAATACATGGATTTGACAGATAACAGGCAAGTTCTGAAATTGAAGGATTCTACGTCTTTTCTTCCATGAATTTTTATTGCAATGAAGTTCATCTTCTCGCTTGATCTCAATTATGGATCTTGGCCTCAGACTAGGCCTAGCCCTATGATGATGTTGTATTGTTTCAGTTGAAGGCAGCAAGGAGGTATACTTCCTTGAAGGCAGTGTATTTGCTGATGACCTTGATTTATTAATAACATTTGTATTCAGTGCAGTTGAAAACCATTTTCTTGAAAAGCGTTTTGTTGTATGCCTAGGCCTAGTACAACTTCTGTAAAACTGTTTTCTGGTTTTCATTTTGATATCTGTCTGGATTAGGTTTAGGTAGCCTAGGACTACGCCTCCTCACTGTGTTCCAGGCGAAGATGAGGTTGATGACAGATGACATAAAACGAAAAATAGGCCTATCTGGGCCTAGGCCTAAACTACACAGACTAGGCCATAGGTAACTCATGCCTTGGGTTGGCTTTTTAGAACTTAGGTTTCCTATCTGATATCATTACGAGGCCAATTCCTGTACTGTTTCCAGATTCAGTCCTCCTCTCTTTGGGACTACTGCTTAGGCCCAGGTTTAGATAGAACTTCCGGAGACCTGCATTGCCACGGCCAAACACACCATGAACATGATGAGAGCGTCAGCTTTGCCAAGGGAGTCTAGCTGCACACGCGTGTCTGTATTTCTAGTATCTTTGCTGTAAACCGAAACACCAACCGGGCCCTAAGGTAACTGTACTTTACACAGTCCACGTAATTATACACATACAATACAACCAATGTATAATCCCTTGTTATTATTAATGCTATAATATTACGTAATATTAAATTGAGACGCGACGAGCATCCAACAGAAGTACTGTACAGATAATACCACAGTCACTTGGCATAGCATAGGAACAGACTCTTTATTTTTCTTCTGAGGGCGTCCTAGGACGCAGAAATAAAGTACAGTTTATGTGGTAGCAGTCACGCCAGTCGGCCCAAAACCAATCGGCCCAAACCAACTTGGACCAAAACCAACTAGTCCCCAGACGACACTCCGGCCGGACTTCTGCCCATAACCAACTCCTCGGCCCCAAGCCAACTCGGTTATTCAAGGCGGCAAGTTAAATACATTTAATATTATACAAAAACGATAAATCATTAAAAGTTACAAAAAATGGAAAAACAATATTTGGGGGGGGGGGGGGGGGGG
>NW_022755469.1:537254-539632 GCF_011630105.1 Anneissia japonica | reverse complement strand
TCTTGTAAATGATAATTTAATTACAGTACTTTTATTAAGATATAGAAAATACAAAAATGTATAGATAAAGAATATAACGCAGGAGAAGGTTTTTAAACATGAGATGTAAAGCAAACTAAGACGCAGGAGTACAAAAAGCATTATCTATTTATTATTTTTTATATAGATACTAGTTAGATTTAATTTGATAGTAAAGGTAAAAGGTTCGAAACCTGAAGCAGGCCGGAGTGCCATACGCCATAAATAATTTAATAGTATTTATGGCGTATTTTAAGTGTTGGTTGTAGAGAAAGGCGATGAAGAAAGTTAAATTAATTTTAAAATGTGTTAACGAAAGATAAAATTTAAAGAAAAAATTGAGTAAATTAAGTAGGCCCTATTTTACTGAACTCATATGGAAAATGATACATTAAGTACCTCATTGCTTAATATTTAATTTAGGCCTATGTATAATCGATGAAAGAAATGTGGGACGACCCCACGAAATTATTTATATAATTAATTAACTAATTACGCTAATTAATTATTTGGCGAATAAGGGCTATTTTAAATTGCGCATTGTCCGCGTTCCGTGCTCCCTTCACCTAACTTACAACAAAAAAGACAAATACGCAAAAGACGAAGCTACCTTACTGTCAGATACTTTTTGTCACTTCGCTACTTGACTTTATTGTAGCACATAGGGCTGTAACCATAGAGAAAATAGAACGTTCTATTTTCTGTATGCTGTAACCAAATAGTATTACGGTACTAATTATAATAAATAAATTTCTTCTTGCACTAACCAAGTAAATAAAACAACAATAACGGAACGACAATGTAACGTATTTTCATCGGACCTACTTTCCTGTTTGAGACCACCGCCTGAGATCGATAGACAGTACGTTAATTATCGAGGAATGATGTTCGTGCAGACTATCCTACTTTAAAACGCATTTTACTTTAATAAGACGGTGGTTAGCACAACGATTAGGCCTAGACCGCCGGCAAGCGGACGCAAGAAACTATCCTATAGGCCTACAACAAAAATATTAATTGCAACCACATAGCAGCCTGATAAAAATAAGACCAGTATAGCGTATCTAAGGGCTGCGGGGTGAGGCACAAAACTCCCATCGCGCTCAGTCTCCCCTCATTGTAAATGTTCGAAACACACAAACAAAGCACGCTAGATAAAATCATCTCATATCACACTTTTTCCCCTACGCCCCCATCAGGGTCTCCTACATACGCCCCTTGTATCCCCTATTACAAGCTAGGCCTAATCCACTTTAGTATGCCTAAGGTAGTATGATTAATGAGGTAATTGAATGAAAAAATACAAAAATTAACAGATAGGCCATGTATAACAGAAACGGTATTTAATATAGGGCTTACAGCGTCGGTTGGTTAATGTCAAAAAAAAAATAACAGCAATGTTAATAATAATACGATTAATGACAGTACTACCCAAATCAACATACGTCCAATCCAATAAAATGCCGCCACAGCTTGACGACATCGTAAATTTCGAAACTATCCCGAACTCTACAAACACACAAGGACAAACCATCAGCACAGAATCAACCAGGAGTTGTTTATCGGATCCTGTGCGAATGTGGGAAGGTTTACATTTGGTGAAACAGGACGAGATCTCCGCACTAGGCTCAAGGAACACCAAGGCCATGCCAGGATCTTGATCTGCTTGATAGGGTAACTGAAAAACTCCGGCTGGAACTAATAGCCACCGTACCATCTTGGCACTCCAGAAGGACTAGAGAAGCCATCGAAATTCACAAACACAATACTGTACATCAAGACATCGGATTTGTCATTAGCGATATTTGGCTGTCCATGTTTAATCGGACCTAGCGAAGCCCCACCATTTCCCGCCTTCTGGAACTATGCCTTTGTTTTTTTTTTTTTGGTCGTTCCCATCCACATTCCCGCCCTGGAAACATGGCTTTGTTTGGGCGTTCCCACCCTTTTGTTTTGTTTTCGTGAACAATGGCTTTTGTTTTAGCCTTTCACTAGCAGTCTTCTCATTGGTCAGTTTATCCATCCAATCACCATCCAACTTGTCTTTTAGCCTTTCAACCATTGGTCAGTTTATCACCATCCAGCCTCTCTACCCAAACATATAAGTATTTCCCTGTTTGGAGTGTCTGCAGATATTATTATTCTCCTGAAGACGATTGAAGCTTCTCAATCGAAACGTCGAGACTTTCTCAACTACAACAGTTCTTTTCAGAACTACTTACGTGGTTGTAATATCTATTATAAAGATTATCGGTCCAGCGCCCTCTCTAGTTGCTAGGGCTACCAATATGGCTACGGTCCATCGTGTACACGGCGAAATACAACCTTGTTTATTAAAGTCAGCTTTATACGTTATCTAG
>NW_022755469.1:492901-531778 GCF_011630105.1 Anneissia japonica | reverse complement strand
GTAGGGGGGGGGGGGGGGAGAAGAACATGTGCACATTCCTGATCAGTTGTTAAATGTGTATATTGACTGACGTGCAAAATAAATATTTTTTTTATTTATTAACGTCTTTTCGTTCATACGCCTAATACTGTACAGTACTTGTCATTTCTTTTCTTTGAACATTAGAATACATAGACCTATCCAATAATAAATGAAGTACGTAAACGCTATATTTTATGCATAGCTTATCTTGATGTACAGCTGACAGTATATTCGTATAAGGACGCCCCCACCAACCAAAAACTTTATTGTATATGAACTGGAGTAATTTGAATAGGCATTGAAAATGTGAACGCCAAGTATGTACAGGTATTCACTTCTCCAGTTTAACGTATTCAGTAGTGTACACCTAATCAGCACCTAATGAATATATGTTGAATCGTCTTCCTATTGAACAACTCAACAACTGAATTTTCGTTGAAGGGCTATGGTTATTAATTTGAGCACTGTTTTTACTGTATTATTTATCCATTTTAGTATGCAGCTAACCTAATTTGAATACAGTATTATTTATTTTGATTTCCAAGCTGCAACCTATAAGCTTTTCTATAGATGATGCGAGTGTTTCAGTCAGTTGTACGATAGTGCCTAGGTGTTAAATCTTCACGTATATCCATAGGTTGCTGTGGTCTAATGGGTATGACACTCGCCCTCATAGCGAGAGGTTGCAGGTTTGAAACCCACCTGAGACACCTTTTTTTTCATATAACTGAATAAAAGGAATTTTTCGTTAAAGGGCTTGATACGATTATAACCTCTTGTCCCTAATTTTGAGCACTGCTATTATTTATCCACTTGTTTATACTGTGTTTACGGTGCTACACAGCTCACCTAATTTGAATATACAGTATAGAGCCTCTACGGCGGCTGAGGTAGTCACAGACCACGCCCATACGCAATTCAGCACAATGGCGCTGCAAGTAGGTTATTCTCCTACCTTTACCTTTATGTGTGTGTATTTTGTGTGCACATTAATCAACAATGTCAATGAAAATTGAAACTTGAATATGTTTTACTATAAACTGGGTATTGTTTATGACATGCATCAACAAATACAGTATAGTGTCTCCTGTGCGTATAATATAGATAAGCTTTTCATTGATGAATATATTTGTTCAAAAGTCAACTTCATAAACTAGAGTTAGGCCTATATATCAGTATCTTTATTTTTAAAACCCCAATTAATCTACACTTCATAAAAATATTAATTTTGAAACTGTACATTTGCAAACTGGAAATTAATAACAACAAAACAACAACAACAATAAAACAGCACCTATAATGCCCCATCTATCTAGCGTGCTATTCCGAGGCGCATTGACTCTTAAAGAAAAGAAAAAGTATTTAAAATAAATACAGATTTGTTGGAAAAGCAAAACAGCAAGGCAATATTATTACAGGTATTGAAATTAACAAAGTTTATTCAATAAAACCTCTGACTATATATTGGTAAAGCAAGACTGTTTCATACCTTGTTTCACAAACTTAAACATATAACAAATTTCCGGTACACCATGTGTAAATAAAATAATATGGTTTTTATTAAGGTAAAAACCACTGGTTGGTTGTCTCGACGTTTCGGTAAGATTGCTCTGACCGACATCAGGAGAAAAATAAAGTCAGAGGAGGGCAATGAAAAATAAAATTTTGTTTTCTTATTTAGCAAATAGTTTTGCCAAAAACATCTAGACGGAGGAGAAAATAAAATTTTAATGGTGAATGTAAACAGTGTAGTAATGTGATGGTTAAATGCTTAAAATGTATACAATATGGCATTATAAGATATCAGTAACCCCTAACCCAATCGTATCCCACCTAAAACAAACAGGGGTCCCATGTTGGAAGAATTCTCTTCCGGGAGACCTGGTTGAATGAGTTTTCTTAACACATCTAATTGTATTCTGCTGCGCATGGTGGTACTGTACCCATCATCACTGACTTCCGTAAGATACTCGATAATAAATACTGTAGTAACAAACATGCAAATATTCTATTATGAATTTGTGGAAGACGGGTTAATTTTCGGGGGATGAGTTATATTAGGGAGCTTCGATTTGCATGTTGGTTAACTGTGGAAGGGATTTTCTTTAAACCAGAGTCTCTGCACAATGTAGAATTGGGCCACACTTAGTCCTAAAGTTCAGACGATAATGAGCCACAACTTCGTCACATGCACAGATGATTACATCTTAGACCTTAACGTAGACATCCAACCGAATGCTCCCTAAATAGATAATATTAAATTAATAGACGATGCATGAGCTAGTGTGATTCACGCACTGACATGACCGGTTTAATTCCTTCAATAAACATTCATATGCATCACCACTCTTCCATATTGGTAACAGTTTCAAATCGTTCAAAGTATTCAATTTAGGTGCACCAGCTCTTAATACGTCCAAGAGGCATCGCACCTTTAGGGATTCTGACATGATCAACGGTCCAACGTAACACTTAACCTCTCGTAAAACTTCCAAATTAGGTAAATCTAGATCAGATAGGTAGAATCCATTACATTTTCTAATGTCTAGATATTTCAATGATTTTGACACAATCTTAAAATGGTGCTGGTTGTGTTGTATGGGAATCCAGACTTCAATAGTAAGTCTTTCTAAATGGAGTAAAGTTTGGAGTAAAGTTGTCAGCTCTTCCTGTTGCATACCACGCAAAGCCCAGTATCGTGCGAGTTTCAATTCTTTTAAGCATTCAAAGCGTACAATATGGCCGACAGATGAAGGAGACCAATCAAATGGACAGGAAATGGTAAGAATATTCGGAGAAGTACTGTGAAGAACCTTGAGAAAACGCTGAAAGCTGTCTCTTATACACATCTAGATGGGTATAAGAGACAGTGGTGGTACTGTACCCATCATCACTGACTTCCGTAAGATACTCGATAATAAAATACTGTAGTTTGCAAATATTCTACCCTGTGAAACAGTAGATTGTTGTTGTGTTGAAATCCCTGCGCATGCGCAGATCCATCCATGTTACATCTCGGAAGCTTTACCAGCCTCAGCGAGGCTGGTAAAGATTACCGAGACGCTCCGAAATTTTACAAGGATATTACACGGAGGTACTTTCACACATGCCGTAAAATGTTACTTTTGGTTACATTTGTTAAGATTTCTGCACGTGTGAATTGGGTATTAGACACAGAAGTGCGGAAAGCATTATTTATGTAAATATTTTTTAGATTTAATTTTTAATTGTATTTATGGCGTATTTTAGAGAAAGGCGAAGAAGTTGATGATGAGGATAATTTAATTACAGTACTATTAAAATATAGAAAATACAAAAATGTAACGTAACATGAAGAACTTTCTTAACGTACGAGAAGATAAGCAATTTTTAACTATAAGATGTAAAGCAGGACACAGGAGTACGAAAAGCATTATTTATGTAATTATTTGTTAGATTTTATTTCTATAGTATTTATGAAGAAGTTGATGATGAGGAAAATTTAATTACAGTACCTTTATTAAAATATAGAACATAAAGAACTTAACGCACAAGACCGAATGAGACGATAAGCAATTTTTAACCATAAGATGTAAACAAACTAAGACACAGGAGTACGGAAAGCATTATTTATGTAATTATTTGTTAAATTTATTTCTATTGTATTTATGGAATATTTTAAGTGTTGGTTGTATTGTAGAGAAAGACAAAGAAGGAAGATTAAAATTTATAAAATGTGTCAATAACGAAAGATAACATTGAAAGATAAATTTAAGTAAGTTAAGTACTTTAACTACTAAATTTGACCATTATGTAATAAATGTTATTGAATCTGAAATGATACATTGAGTAACTACCTATATCATTGCTTTACTATATGAATGATGGTATTTTGATGAAATAAAAGTGGAACATTCTTGTATGGTATTTTGATGAAATAAAAGCGGAACATTCTTGTAAATTGCAAGAATGTGGAAACAACTAGTGTTGAACTATCATTTGAGAACATCATAGACATTGGTGATGATGAGGATAGCGACATTGATGACTTGCTTACAGATCCATTGGCTTTTTAAGTTTCTTTTTCTTTTCTCTTAAACAGTATTCATACCATTTAATATACAGTATACAAAGATGATAAATCATTAAAAATTACAAAAAATTGGAAACAACAATAGTTTGTAAATGATAATTTAATTACAGTACTTTTATTAAGATATAGAAAATACAAAAATGTATGATAAAGAATATAACGCAGGAGAAGGTTTTTAAACATGAGATGTAAAGCAAACATGAGCAAACTAAGACACAGGAGTACAAAAAGCATTATTTATTTATTATTTTTTATATAGATACTAGTTAGGTTTAATTTAATAGTAAAGGTAAAAGGTTCGAAACCCGAAGCAGGCCGGAGTGCCATAAATAATTTAATGGTATTTATGGCGTATTTTAAGTGTTGGTTGTAGAGAAAGGCGATGAAGAAAGTTAAATTAATTTAAAAATGTGTTAACGAAAGATAAAATTGAAAGAAAAAATTAAGTAAATTAAGTCGGCCCTATTTTACTGAACTCATATGGAAAATGATACATTAAGTATCTCATTGCTTAATATTTAATTTAGGCCTATGTATAATCGATGAAAGAAATGTGGGACACGTACCCCACGAAATTATTTATATAATTAATTAACTAATTACGCTAATTAATTATTTGGCGAATAAGGGCTACTTTAAATTGCGCATTGTACGCGTTCCGTGCTCCCTTCACATAACCATGGAGAAAATAAAATATTTTATTTTCTCCATGACATAAGAAAATAAAATATTTTATTTTCTCCATGACATAACTTACTACAAAAAGACAAATATGCAAAAGACGAAGCTATTTTTTGTCACTTCGCTGCTTGACTTTATTGTAGCACATAGGGCTGTAACCATAGAGAAAATAGAACGTTCTATTTTCTCTATGCTGTAACCAAATAAAAATATTACTAATTATAATAAATAAATTTCTTCCTGCACTAACCAAGTAAATAAAACAACAATCATGGAATGACAATGTAACGTATTTTCATTGGACCTACTTTCCTGTTTGAGACCACCACCTGAGATCGATAGACAGTACGTTAATTATCGAGGAATGATGTTCGTGCAGACTATCCTTCTTTAAAACGCCTTTTACTTTAATAAGACGGTGGTTAGCACAACGATTAGGCCTAGACCGTCGCCAAGCGGACGCAAGAAACTATCCTATAGGCCTACAACAAAAATATTAATTGCTAACCAGATAGCAGCCTGATAAAAATAAGACCAGTTTAGCGTATCTAAGGGCTGCGGGGTGAGGCACAAAACTCCCATCGCGCTCAGTCTCCCCTCATTGTAAATGTTCGAAACACACAAAAAAATCACGCTAGATAAAATCATCTCATATCACACTTTTTCCCCTACGCCCCCATCAGGGTCTCCTACATACCCCCATTGTATCCCCTATTACAAGCTAGGCCTAATCCACCTTAGTATGCCTAAGGTAGTATGATTAATGAGGTAATTGAATGAAAAAATACAAAAATTAACAGATAGGCCATGTATAACAGAAACGGTATTTAATATAGGGCTTACAGCGTCGGTTGGTTAATGTCAAAAAAATAACAGCAATGTTAATAATAATACGATTAATGACAGTACTACCCAAATCAACATACGTCCAATCCAATAAAATGCCGCCACAGCGTGACGACATCGTAAATTTCGAAACTATCCCGAACCTCTACAAACGCACAAGGACAAACCATCAGCACAGAATCAACCAGGAGTTGTTTATCGGATCCCGTGCGAATGTGGGAAGGTTTACATTTGGTGAAACAGGACGAGATCTCCGCACTAGGCTCAAGGAACACCAAGGCCATGCCATGATCTTGATCTTCTTGATAGGGTAACTGAAAAACTCCGGCTGGAACTAATAGCCACCGTACCATCTTGGCACTCCAGAAGGACTAGAGAAGCCATCGAAATTCACAAACACAAATACTGTACATCAAGACATCGGATTTGTCATTAGCGATATTTGGCTGTCCATGTTTAATCGGACCTAGCGAAGCCCCACCATTTCCCGCCTTCTGGAACTATGCCTTTGTTTTTTGTTTTTTTTGGTCGTTCCCATCCACATTCCCGCCCTGGAAACATGGCTTTGTTTGGGCGTCCCCACCCTTTTGTTTTGTTTTCGTGAACAATGGCTTTTGTTTTAGCCTTTCACTAGCAGTCTTCTCATTGGTCAGTTTATCCATCCAATCACCATCCAACTTGTCTTTTAGCCTTTCAACCATTGGTCAGTTTATCACCATCCAGCCTCTCTACCCAAACATATAAGTATTTCCCTGTTTGGAGTGTCTGCAGATATTATTATTCTCCTGAAGACGAGCTTCTCAATCGAAACGTCGAGACTTTCTCAACTACAACAGTTCTTTTCAGAACTACTTACGTGGTGTACCGCAAGCTTCAACATATTTAAATTTCGAATTGATATAAATTTCATGGGCATAAATTTAGAAAAATAAATTGGCAAAGAAAAAGAATAGCCTATGAGAGTTCCACTTCTGCAAGTAATATAAAACAGACATCTAAGCAACGTTTATTGGGCTAGTAATTTCTTCTGCTTTATTTTTTTGTACGCAAAACTTGAAACACACACAGAAAATGAAACTAGGGCTATAACAGGTTTTTAAAGTAAGATCTCTTCCGACCTAATTAAATATATCCTCCTCCCCACTTTTGCCAACACTGGCTGCTAAGGTGAAACTTCCACATAATATTTTATACCCGGTCAGATAAATTTTCATAGTGTATTTAAATTCAATATTTTCTTATGATAAATATATTTTTATTTATAGAAAATGTATATTAATGTTAACAATTTTATTGTAGGCCTACTTTTGTGAATTATATTTTTGGACACAGCGTTTTTGGGGACCAACTTAGATATGGTTTTTGTTCACTTTCTGGAACCCCTCTCTCACTTTAGTTCGCCTCCCCCACCCTCTTTCTTGCAGTGCTTATTTTTTTTTAACGAGATAGACGAAATCGGAAATTAAATCTAATACTCTCCAAATCAACTCCAAAAAGTACAAATAAAATTAGAACAGCAACGACATAATTGTTAGAGGCAAAACTAAGTATGTATGAATGAACAAATGCTGAATTATATATTAATAATGAATTATATGTTTATAATTTTGTTAACTAATGAAAGTGCATTTGGCGCCTCGTAAGTCACCATATAATTATCTTGCAGTGCTTATTACATATAATTATCATTACTCAGTGAGTTGTAAAATCTTTACATTACAGTATGACCTTTTTATAAACCAACTGCATTATCGAAATACTATCTGAAAGTTGGATCACATCATACTAGCAAGATAAAAATTGTGTGAAGATCAAATTTTCACTTGTGGATTGCTTGCCTAACCTGAGTGTGTTTAATCGGTATTTTTTTAAAAGGCAGAGTGGACAGAGAGGTATAGAGATAAAATGTTTACTAAAACGATGTTCCAAACACTTATTTTTGGAATAGCAATGTACATTACGTGTATATCCCGTAAGTATTCAAACAACCTTTATTTGCTTCTATAGGCCTATATAGAAGTAATTATAGTGTATATTTTAAGTGATATTAATAATAATGCCTCTTTAGGGAAGTAGCTTTTTTTGGGAAAGTGGGAGCGGTAGAAAAAAAAACTCGATCCCAGTTGATTATTTGTTGTTCTTTGGTTTCTCATATAACGCAAATTTCTTGACTGAACAAGACAATGTAGCGATAGCAGTGCAAAGATTTTATGAAAACCAGGCTTAACGGCGACGGTGTGCATGCATAGGTATAACACATTGACACCCGTCACACAGCGGCGACGACGCGCGCGAAACAAAGCGTTTTTATTGACCATCCGCTCCGACTGACCAACGATCAGCAGATCGTGGAGCCTGCATTCGTTTACCGAAAGTCGTACGACGAATTGTGCGCCTGGCTTTATTATAGGGATAAAACAAATTATTACCTCTTGAAGTATAGGACAAAGCATATTTAGGCACATGTGGGAATATAAGATCCAGTACGTCTCATCCCATTACAGTCTCTGTGATAACTGAGGTTGTGTGATTCACTGACCATATTGTAGGGCCTAATGGCAGGACAAAAAACCATTTATCGAAATATTTCTTATGAATGGCTTTTTCTTCTATAGCTTGCACTAACTTCAGCTATAACTCAACAAACTACGAAGTTCGGAGCATAACTGCGCCACTTACTTGGTTGGATGTCAACAGTATTTGCAAATCTTTTGGCGGACAGCTTGTGAGCCTCAATACACCAGATGAATATGCTGCTCTATTATATTTTCTGCAAACAAATTGTCACGTTGGTATTTACGCAATCGGGTTATCCCGACAGCCTGGTCTTGATAGGTACGTAAGTGCAAATTGGATATGGGAATCGGGAGAAGCGTATGAGGGGCAGATTAATTGGGAGGGGCGAGATCCTGGTTGTTCGAATTCGAAACATTGTGTAGTACGAATGCTTTCGAAGAATGGAAATTTCCGTGACTTCAGTGCAACCAGGGATCTCAGCAAGACTACTACACGTGGATATATTTGTGAGAAACACGTCAGTAAGTAACATCTTTATAACTCGGAAATTATATCAAAGTTTCCATACGACATAGCCAATCCCTGTAAACATATCATTCCCATACGACTTTTATCCATAAAATCTTAGTGAAATTATGACTATGACAAGAAAAAGTGTGGAAGCCCCTGTTTAGTAGCTTTAACCGCTTTGAGCACAAAAGCATTATCGTATTTAGTGTCGAACCTATTTTTGTGTTGGTAAATAATGACATAACTAAACAGGTAAAAGTAATGCATTTACTGTAGTAATATAGTAGGATATTTAATATTTCAGGAACTATAATGTATTATATGATAGTGTTATTTGTAGAACAATAATAAAAACATAAATATATCTTTTAATACATACTTCTTTATCACATTTTATGAACCTATACACGGGCGTCATTTGGGATATTTACTATTCTGTCAAGGAAAAAAAAAAAACATTTTATAAGTTCGTAAGACAGAATTATTTTGTCAAAATCTATTTTGTCGACAAAATAAAAATTTAATTCATCAGAATATGACTGTCTCCCTGTTTTCTTCAAGATCAAAATTCAACTTATTTCAAAACGACGCTGCCGCTCACTGGATGTCGTCATCACGATGCTGTTGGTGCGATGAGTGCTCAATGCTTTCGATGCGCACTTAAATGCTTCAAAGACGATGAATGCCTTGCGTTTAAATATGACGATGTTGGAGGATGCCAGGTAAAATCAGACTTGATGGAAAATACAGAACTTTATTATACTCGATTGTGGGTCTAATGTAGGCCAGCAGCACATAATAACGTCTTTAACCTTGTTTATCGTGGCTAAAATGTCCTATTACACAATACGTGCTTACTATAGCATCATAAACCAACAGCGTATCTAGTTAATATTAAATCCTTATGATCGTACTGAGCAACTACTAACAACTCATCAGTGGTCTTAAAGAACGTTTGTAAATACAACCGTCGGCTACTAAATCAGAAATATAACAACTCAGAATACGAGGTGTTACAGGCCTGTGTATAAGATTCATCGTATAAATTACTCTAACTTACTTATCTTTATCATTTATAAAAATAAATAGAAGGCACTTATATACAATGTCTCATTAAATGTACATGATTATAGTTTGTTGGATTTCACATCTTGATATGAAGTCTGAAGATAGAATAATATGTATTTCACACAAATGTAAACGTACAAAGTATAAATATAATAATGTTGTGTAAGACTGAAAAAGGATACCACGAACAAGCTGAGCTTTCATACTGTGCAGTACCGTAACATAACTGAGAAAAAAAACCCCATGTATTTCTAATTGTTCATTTCGTTCTGTGTCGCGATGAGGCTGTCGGGTACTGGTGTGGGCCCAAATATTTGCAGGAGGGGGTGCAGAAAGCAGTGAACTCCTGTATAAATAGCATAAGTTTAAATGGCTTGGGGAACCGTCTTCTGTCTTGTAACTCTCCCATTTTGAGAGACTTAAAGTCAACAATAGTGTTAGCCTGAAAATTATTCTCATAAATGACCCCAACCCTAAAGAAGAATAAAAGCTGCCGACTATTTGCCCAACATCTGTACGCTCTTTTCTGCCAGCTAAAAAACACTCTAACATGTGTTGGGGAGGGGGCAGTCCGGACGTAGACGACTATCATCACCTATGGGTCTGCCCATGAGTATAATTATTTTAAGTAATCGTTCTGTGAAGCCCGGCCAAATGCTTTACTATAATTTTTGAAAGACCTTTGCAAGCGGAAGTCAAATTACTTGAGCCAATAATAATAATTTTGTGTACAATTTTAGAGCAAAAGAGGTCTACTGTTAAAGAATATGGTAAAAAATGGATTATATAATACATGCTAAAATGTTTAAATTAAAATTGTTATTTACGACATTTTAATGGGCGTAAATAGGAACTCAAAATATGCCAATATAATAAGACCTTTAAAAGAAAGGTGCTATAGCACCATTAATATATATATATGCCAATATGGTAAGATATTTAAAAGAAAGGTGCTATAGCACCATTAATATATATATGCCAATATGGTAAGACATTTAAAAGAAAGGTGCTATAGCACCATTAATATATATATATGCCAATATGGTAAGACATTTAAAAGAAAGGTGCTACAGCACCATTAATATATATATATGCCAATATGGTAAGACATTTAAAAGAAAGGTGCTATAGCACCATTAATATATATATGCCAATATGGTAAGACATTTAAAAGAAAGGTGCTATGGCACCATTAATATATATTTCTTCCAGAGCTGTGCAATCATCTGGACGGTAGATTTAGTCCTTATTCAAATTAGTGTATGATTACATAGTTTTAAAAGACTCAAATTAGTATACAACAACATAATCATATAATCATAAGCAACATCATCATTTTTCATAACCTTTAACGCAGCCAAATTCTGTGAATAGAAATTAAACAAATTACATTAGGCATGAAATTGCATGACAGACTACATTTTATTCTTGATTCAATCAATTTCAACTACTTTGACCCATGAAAGTAATAAAAACGATCGCTGCCGCACTATGATTGGATGCTACCAGTTGTCATGGCATTCCCGTGTTAAAATGTCAATCATTTTGAATAAAGTGGTCTGTATAAAAATCTAAATGTAATTGATTCGCACACTGTAGTTTGATGGTATTGATTTCCCATTATCTATAATATACGTAAGCGTGCCCGGCCAGGCCTCGTTTCCAATTTTCTGAGGCGCTCGTGTCCGTGCTAAGAAAGGTACTGTAGAATGAAAAGTACAGCATTAATGATGTTCTGTTTACTCAAATCCATTGCTGGAGTAGCAATCTATGTTACTTGTATATTCAGTAAGTAATCTTTTACTTGCTTATATAGAATGTTAGGCCTATTTTATTTCTGGCGCACACAGGGATATGTAAATATTAACTCTCATAGTTTTGTAAGCCTGGTGTCCATAAAGTTGCGATTGTATAGAAAAGATTGCAGCATTACTTATCGATCTCGTTTAACCTGATAGTTTCTCCAGAGCAGTGTGACTTTCCCTTCCCAGTCAGACACGTCAATCCGCCCTCCCGTCGGCCATGATTTGCCCGACCAAGTATGTTTAATTTTGTGGGCATAAATATCAGTTCATCCTCCAATTCGAGACCACTCAATTCCGAGACCCTTCTAATTCGGGCCACCTTTTCAAAGAACGATATTCAATCTAAATTGGAGACCGAACCCCGACACCACCCTATACTTTCAGGTCATAAAGGTGGTCTCGAAGTGAATGGCCAACTGTGTAAATAATCTGAAAACCAAAATTGTCTCGGTGCTTAGCCTTCTGGACACCCCAGCAAGGTCTCACCCGCTGGCGTCTGTCGGAAATATTCAGACCTCTTGTCGGACAGCTTCTCCTCCCAGCGGCGCCTGCGGGGGCTCATGGGCAATCACACCCCCTCCCCTCCCCACGTCGCAAAAATATATAAGCATTTTCATCATGGTTTTATTTATTACAAACATATTCTTTCACCATCAATATACACATTAAAGACTGAAGACCCCAAAACGAAGACCCCATTTTTTCTATTACGAATTTTTTTTGGGCGTATGTTTGTGAAATTTTCAAGGGTCTTCGTTTTATATACACTCCATTGAGGCCCTTCTTTTAGGTTAAAACGATCTAAACCTTTTCTTTCTTGAGTTTAGGACTATTATGTGTTTAAATAACTTAAAAGGATAAACCTAAAAAAAAACCCTAAGAAATGCGCGAAAAAAAAATTATAATTTCGTCGGAATTGATAAGAACTTCCTAAAATGTTCAATTTACAGAGGAAATTGGCCTACCGTCACAAGAAATGCGCGCGAAGAATTTGAGAATTTTAGACACTTTCAGAGGATGCATTTATCAAGGGGTGGAGAAAGTTTTTCCAAAGATTGATATTTTCCCATTCCCCCCCCCCTTTTTTTGTGTTTTTAATTCTAATTTCGTCGGAATTGATCAAAACTCCCTAAAATGTGCAATTTTTAGAGGAAATTTGCCCATTTGAGATTTTTAGGCAATTTCAGGGGATGAAAAGGGCATTTATAAAGGGGTGTGAAAGATTTTCTAAAGATAGATATTTCCCTTTGTCCCCCTGGGGTTATGCTATCCGGCTGCATAAATCAAAGGAGTTATGACAGTTTTTGAAGTGGAGAAGGGGTTGCAGGGTGTTGTGAGTCTGGTCATTATGATATCTTCCTCTTTTTCTTTTCCTTTCCTTTTCTTTTCTTCTTCTTTCTCTTTCCTTCTCCTCCCTCTTTCTTTTCCCTTATTACCCAGCCGGTACGACGGCTTGGTCAGCCCGGTAAAAACCGTCAGGGGAGGGGCAGTCTGCCCCCTACCCCCTACGCCTGCTAACACGCCAATCCCCCCCCCCCCCACCCAATGAAAAATATTTTTCTACGCCACTGTATACAACAGCTAATCTTAGGAGCCAAAAAATTCCAGGCCTATAATAAAACAAGCGGTAGCCGATGACAGGTTCTATATTGACCTATATAAATCGGAATAATGCTCGTTACTTTTTTATGGAATGATACTGAACCATCTGTAGTGCTGGTCAAACAAAGTAGTATCATTCTTTTTATCATTTTTATCTTGACTTTTTAGCTTTCACGTCCATGGCTTGCACTGACTTCAGTTATCAATTATCGAACTACCAAGTTGGAAGGATAACTACGTCTATTACTTGGTTAGAAGTCAGTAGCATCTGCAAGTCGTCTGGTGGACAACTTGTGAGCTTCAATACAGCGGATGAATCGGCTGCTCTTCTAGATTTTTTGACGAAAAATTGTCCAAGTGGTCTGTATGTAATTGGGTTATCCCGAAAGTCTGGGCTTAGGAGAGATATAAGTGCAAACTGGATCTGGGAAACTGGAGAAGCATATCAGGGTGAGATACCTTGGAATATACAGGTATTATCAGATCCTAACGAACCAAATGCAGTACGTAGTGGTGTACGAATCAATATTGAGGATGGCAAGTTCCGTGACTGCAATGTACACGGTGACCTTAAAACTTGGTATAGAACATATGGATACATTTGTGAAAAACACGTTAGTAAGTAACATTTCAAATTATATCCAATGTCTTGAGTGTCGAATTTACCTTGTTTTAAAGAATGAAGCACTCGACCTAATAAGTACAGTAATCATTCTCTACCTGTTTTCTCGTGACAGGGCTGGGGGTATTTGTAAATAGTAGGATTATGAATGAAGAATATCGGAGCATAGCTAGCTTCCAACCGAGCTCGAGTCCTTGGGAAAACACTTTATATGTTTGTCTCTCTCCCATTAATAAATAAGTGGTCTAGATAAAGGATGGCACCAAGCACGTTGACCGTTGGTAGACATACGTGTGCACCTACCCGACGCAACGTCAGTTCGCGAATACTAGTGGTGTCTGAGAAAATCGTCGTTGCCTTGTAGTCTCAGAGAGAACAAAAATTACATCTATTTAGTTAGTCCGATATCGGAGTGTCTGCTCTCGCAGCAAAATCTCCAGTTTGTGAGTACTGAGCCCTGACAATATAGTTTAATTTCATTTAGTTTACGCAAACCACACCCCACACTATACACCTCCAGTAATAATGATGATAATAATGTCAAGATTTCCTTTTTCTCTTAAGGTCCAAACTCAACTTATTTCCAAACGACGCAGCAACTCATTGGATGTCGTCATCACGATTCTATTGGTACCATGAGTGCTCAATGCTTTAGATGCGCACTTAAATGTTTCAAAGATGATGAATGCCTTGCGTTTAAATATGACGATGGTGGAGGTTGCCAGGTTAAATCAGACTTGATGGAAAATGCGCATTATTATACTCGATTGTGGGTCTAATGTAGACCTAAAAAATAACTAGGCATATAAATCCGTTTACCGTGGCTGATTGACAAGCAGGGCTGGTGTGTTTGTGTGTGGGGTGGGGAGGATCGAAGATTAAATTAGGATCGATGATTAAGGTGAATTGAGGTAATCTTTAACCACTTGGGCGTAAGTTTTTTGCTAACGAAATTCATTGGGGAGATGGCAGCTGGGGGAGCGACCAATGCCGTAGCATTGGGACAGTCCCACACACTTTTTCTAATGGGTCCACAAATGATGGGCCCACAATTTAATAAATGGCTCCAAATTATGCTATTTTATGCGTAAAATGAGTCCACTATTTATATATTATCTAGCCTAAAATGGGTTAAATTTTAAGAAAATGGGTCCAGATTTTTTATATTTTTGCGTAAAATGGGTCAACTTTTAAGAAAATGGGTCCACATTATTGAACTTACACGTAAAGTGGGTCCACCCTGATACCGTCCTGCACTGCTTGAAAATCCTGGCTACGGCACTGGGAGCGACCTTTTACTTTTTGAGTGGGGAAGGCGGTGTGCGCTCCCTAATCCCAATGTAGTAAACCACTGGCTATCTATCAATCATGTGTGTACGTGTGTAGACCAACCAAACACTTCGAATAACTCAGATCTTATTGAAAAGCTGCAAAACTCAGATAGCTTAAGACATAGCTCAGCAAAACCGTACTAAAGTACAAAGGTATAGGCTAATTCTGAATGAAATGAAGGAGTTTGTTAACTTATTTTAGAGTTTCAATAAAAGATGTTAAAGCTATAATATATTTAAATATCGTAAGTTATTTTAAAATTTCATGATTTTGATTTATATTTATAGAAACTATATAGTTGGAATCGTAAGCGAATGCATGAAGATTGTCAGTTAACTCCCCCTGGCTAATCACACGAAGTAGGGCACAAATCAATTATATGCACAAAATATGTGCCGTTTGTATACGTTATTCATATTATATTTATATTATATTTATATTTATATTTATTCAACCGAACATTTAAAAAAAATGCACAAAAATTGAAAATACCCAAGAATTGTTGTGCAGTTTACAAACTGCTCAAAATGTGTTCGCACAGTTTCTAAACTGCGCAAGATCGTATAACCTGTAGAATTTAATGTAATGAATGTATTGCACGGCCACTTCATGCGTATATACATACTTCTGAATCACCTTCATTTTACCGCAATTATTGACTGCGCACACCCTTTGTTCATCACAAATAGTATTCAAAAAATGTTCATATCTAACAAACTGCGCAACATTTTGGTCTCTCTGTGTGTATTTCTATTTTAATTATTCTACCAATTAGTAGTTCAATGACAGTCCATTTTCTAGACATCGTGCAATTAACCTATTGAACCATTAACGCTATTTTATAAGCAAATCATTACATAACACTTTTCCTTAGTAACAAACTGACGTGCCGGGGGTTTGTGGGTCCCGTGACCGAAAGTGGGGATCTGGAGGCGAAGGGTCTCCAAATCTAGTCTTTTATGTTTTAATGTTTAATTTAACTATTCGTCAAAATTAGATGCAACATGTTTATCACTCTTTTACCCTAGTGCCATGGGCTCGCATGGCGGAGCCCGGGGATCTTGAACCGCACCCTTCCCCTCTCTGCTACTGTTAACTTACAAATCAATAAGGTTTACACACTGAGTGAAGAAACAGTATATTAAGTGGATATGGTTTCACTATAGAGTCTCCTTTAAAGAAATTGATTGTATTTTTAAACATGGATCACAACCTATACACTGCAGCAGTTTCTTGATTTAATTAGAGCATTCAGTCATCGAAGACCCTTGAAACGCAACCTATCGTTATTGTACTGTGATTGGATGCAACCATTGTCATGGCACTCCCATTTTAAAATGTCAGTCATTGAATGAAGTGGTTTGTATAAAAAATCTAACCGTAATTCCCTCACTCACTGTGGTTAGATGGTAACGATATTTCCTAAGTAGGCCTGAGTGTGACAAGTCACTGTTTCCGGGAAAGACCCTACAACATTTAAAAACCATTGGACAGCGCAGAGTTGACCGAGGAAGAAGGTGCAACCTGTTAAGCCTACTGAAGAGATGTGCCGATTACTGTGTTACATTGCTGGAGTAGCAATGTACATTACCTATATATCTTGTAAGTATAATCAAATAAACCATTTATTTATGGAACGTCATAGCATGTGCTCACTCGGTCAACGTCGACACCGTAAAGCAGTAAAATTTTGGTATTTTGTTTTAAACGTCCATAGCTTGCACCGACTTCAGCTATAGCTCATCGAACTACAAAGTCGTTAGGATAACTGCGTCACTTAGTTGGTTGGATGTCAGCAGCATCTGCAAGTCGTCTGGCAGACAACTTGTGAGCCTCAATACAGCGGGTGAATCAGCTGCACTACTGGAGTTTTTGGCGACAAACTGTCACAATGGTATGTACGCAATCGGGTTATCCCGACAACCTGGATTTGACAGACACATTAGCGCAAACTGGATCTGGGAAACTGGAGAAGCATATGAGGGTGAGATAAACTGGATTCCATCTGATCCTAATGAACAAGATTCCGTCCATTGTGGTGTGCGAATAAAAGCTGCGAATGGCAAGTTTGCTGATGCCAATGTGGACAGAGACCTCACTAACAGCATCTATAGCACATACGGATACATTTGTGAAAAACACCTTAGCATCAGTAAGTAACATCATGGATGAATAATAAGATCTCACTATGTTGACACCAACATTTTTATCTGATAAATTATATTGAGTGTTTGAAAAACCATAAACGATAGGTAATAAATCAGAACATCAAATCGTATGTGTTTTATGGAGCGAAGCTAACAACAACTAGGCCTACTCATGAATACAAATGTTGGGTTAAAAAAAAATTAACCATACTAAATAACTAATTCACTAGCGGTATTTATGAAAAACTGTATTTTCTAAAGTTAGACTTTACAGAAGAACTAT
Organism: Anneissia japonica; assembly: GCF_011630105.1. Lineage (NCBI taxonomy): Eukaryota > Metazoa > Echinodermata > Crinoidea > Comatulida > Comatulidae > Anneissia > Anneissia japonica. Next base: position 514,272 of record NW_022755469.1, on the reverse strand, counting down.
AATGTAGGCCTATCAAGTATTTTAAAGCAGAAAGTGGAATATATCCCATATCCCACCGATCAACAAACAATATCTTAACATGATATTTGTTTATATTTTCTCTTTTAGGTCAAAACTCAGCTTATTTCCAAACGACGCAGTCACTCGCTAGATGTCGTCATCACGATGCTGTTGGTAAAATGAGTGCCCATTGCTTTAGATGTGCGCTGAAATGTTTTAAAGACGATGGATGCCTTGCGTTTAAATATGACGAAGTTGGAGGATGCCAGGTTAAATCAGACTTGATAGAAAATACACAATTTTATTATACTCGATTGTGGGTCTAATTCTGGCCTATTGTAGAAATCAACAAGGCCATCGATAAAACATTTCAAAAAAGTTTGCAAAACTAAGATAGCTTAGTTAATAGTCAGCAAACCCGTACAAAATTAGAAATAGGGGGCTAATTCTAAATGAAATGAAGGAGTTTAACTTACGTCTATAGTTTCAATTAAAGATGTGTAGAACTATAATATAAATAAATATTATAATTTATTAAAAAATGTTATGAATGTGATTTATTATTTATTGAAAATATATAAATGGAACCGTAAGCGAATACATTTAGATTGTCAGTAAACTTCCACCTGGTTATTACCCAAAGCACATTACTGTATATAAGCACAATGTGCCGTGTATAGGCCTACGTTATCCATAAATGTGTCGTATTTGACATTTAAAAAAATGCACAAAAATCGAAAAGATGCAAGAAAATTGTTGAGCAGTTTCCAAATTGCTCAAAATTTGTTTGCAGTTTATAAACTACGCAAGGTCCTATAACCTGTATAGTACGTAGACCTAGATTACTGCAATTGATGTATTACACATGCACTCAATACACGTTTGTTTCACTTTTATATCTGACACATTTATCGCAATTATTGAAAAATTGAGTACAAAAATTCGCTCACTGTTTTAAAAATATACATAGTGATTTTAGTGAAGATGTGTACATGCTCTTTATTTATATGGTTCTTTCTGGTCAGTAGAAACAGGCCCATAGAAACCAAAAATAGATGGTTTTGGCAGAAAACTGAACATTTTTTCCCTTCAAATAAACACTACTTTTAAATGTGAATAAGACATTCAAACTAGTGATGGCTCCAGGATCTGCCCGACAGGGGTGGGGGAATAAAGGCCCCGACGGAGGGATAAAGGCCCCTACGGCGGGATAAAGGCCCCGACTTGTCTGGGGAAGGGGGGGGGGCACCGGGTGAAGCTACAGATATATGACGAATTTTGGTGAATTTTTATTAGTTATTTGATAGATATTTTAATGTCGAAACTAACTTCCAAAACCGATTTTTAAAAAATAAAACAACGAGAAACAAAGAGTATGCAATGTAACCAATTAACTTATTTTCAAATCCGTTTTCCATTTTACATCATTAAAAAGAAAACATCGTATTACATTACAATACTATCCTCCCATCATGGCGAAATCCAGGTTTTTCATAATCCATGTGATTGTGAATTATTAGCAACAAAATTATGAATAAGAATAACGTTTTACTGTAAATTCTAAGGCCACCAATTTGTAACATTATACTACGATCAATTGAGAAAACGCAATGTCACCGGGAACGTCACAGTACAAGCTTATAATTCAAAGTAAATTTCTAAATTTTGGAAATTTTGCCTGAAATCGTAAACCACGAGGTTGCTTCCCCGATCAAGATGTATTCCAAGCATCATGAGGATATCCAAACGAGCATTTGTCATAGTAGAACGAAACCATTTTTAATTAGTCTCATTGAACAGGGGCGGATCCAGAATTTTTCAAACTGGGGGAGGGGCATTTGTATTCTTTTTTTTTCTTATTTCAATATACTTAACATTAATATGCACTGACATTTTCTAAAATAGTGTCAAAACGCTGTTTTGACCGCTGACTTACGTTTCAGTTGATGTTTGAACGTACTGTAATTAATTCACTGTGAAGAATATCTGTTGTTTCATGGTCAATTGAGCTCCTGTCTCTTATACACATCTAGATGTGTATAATCATACTATATAAGGTCTAAAGTTCAGTTAGATGGTCCTTTTTCTAAACCATGCAATTCGTCGCTCACATCACGAACTAACACAATTAAATTCAATTGTGTTAGTTCGTGAAATAATACGCGCTGTTGTCGTTAAGGACTTTTTGTGTGGTAAAGAATACAAAATCGCTTGACAACCAATACGCGCTCGTTTTGACGCACTACTGTGATTTCACGAACTAACACAATCTACTTCGATTGTGTTAGTTCGTGATGTGAGCGACGAATTAATCCATTGGACCATTAACGCTATTTAATAAGCAAATTGTTACAACACTTTATATTAGTTAAAAACTGACGTTCATAACTTAATTAGGCAATGTAAATGATTTCTATAAATTGTGAATTTTTATTAAACAAATTAATATGCTATACGTTCAGCAATGCAATCTAATAATTTGAATGGGTGACGTTATTTTACTTATCAATCAATTCAATTTCTAACTATAATTCACTTATTTTCTTTTTCCATTAATTGGTCCAAGTAGTAGAAACAACAACAAACCAAAAAAAAAACAAAAAAAAAAAAACAAAAAAAAAACAAAAAACACCCCAAACTCAGTGACTATAAATACAAAGCATAATAACTCTTAGTCCCTTCTCTGGCCGTGTGCAGGGCTTCAGTGGGGTTTGGTGACCGAAAGGTGGTCGTCTGTTGGTGAAGCCCTCAAAAACTATGGTCTTTATGCGTTCAGATGTCAAATTTATGCGACTATTCGTCCAATATAAATGCAACATGATTTTTATTACTCTTTTACCCTTTAGTGTCATGGGCTCGTATGCCAGGCACAGTGCGCTTCAACCGGCTGCCCCCCTCACCGTGCTACTGTTCTTACTTACAAATTGCACTTTCAAAATAATTTTAAAATGGATCAAACCTATACTGCGGCAAGCTCTTGCTAATAATAATTAGAAATTTCAGTCATCAAAGTCCCACTTGATAAATACAACCTATCGTAACTGTGATTGGATGCAACTGTTGTCACGGCACTCCCATTTTAAAATGTCAGTCACTCGAAAAAATTGGTTTGTATAAACAAAGTCTAAATGTAATTCCCTCACTCATAGTGGTTAGATGGCAACGATATTTTATGGAACGTCATATTATAATGCATTCACATACTCTGTCACTTTAAAGCCTACATTTCATAACATTTCTACCTAAACGAAGTGTATGAACGATTGAGGAAGCTTACCGTATGACCAGGTATATTGATGTGTCGATGACTTTAAGGCCAAAAAACATTTTTTTGTGTTGGTCACGTTTTGGGAAAATCCAAAAAATGGGTAGGTCGGTAGGAAAACTTTTTTTAAAAACCAAAAATGAGTTTACGCTTAAAAAGTAGAAAATACACAAACAACAATTTTGGATTCGCATCGCATACCATGCACCAAAATAGGCTAGGCCTTGGGCCCCCTATCCTAGTCCAATGCTATTCCAGCCTTATAAGCTCATGAAAAAAAATTTCGTAAAATTTGGGTCGGTCGGGCGTGGCCAACACAAATAATTTTTTTTATATGGCCTAATGATCGAGGAATCCAGGACTGTAACAACGACAGTATACCTCTTCATTTGCATCTGCGATTAGAACTTATGCCGTTGATCACCACATGATTGGACAGTAGGCCTATCTATATAGAATTATCTAGGGGTGCTTTCTACCCCATGAATCCGCATCTGCCCTGAGAGGGGCTTTGCATAGTCAAGAGATCGTGACTCAGTACCCTTTAAAACTCTTCCATATTCAATTGAGCTCTCAGCATACATTTCCTTTATGTTTAATTAGATAAAAAGTAGGCCGCTCTTATTTCTTGCTATTACTGTAATTACATCAACAAAATAACCAAATGAATTGTAACCGAATAATTGTTACCAGTAGTCCATTTGCAATAGCACTATAATCAATAAAACCACCGTCACTAGCAGTTGCCTATAGCAACACTTTTCGTTAGTAACACACCTCTGTGCATAAAAACCAATTAGCACAGAAAATTATGTCTACCAATAGATCTTTATTCTCTATAAACAAAATTATGTCCCATGTGTCTTCAGTCCAGTATTATATTCAAATCTTGTCGGGGACATTTTCCTCCTCGTCGGGGAGCTTGGACCCCCGTCGGACAAATACTGACGCCACTCAGTGAGCGCACGCCCCCAATACTCGCACCTCACAGACGCCCCCAAAAAATCACGCTCAAATAGTTAAAAATCGCCACAAATCATTATTTTGCAAGCTCACAGCCCTCACCTAATCATCGAGCCCGAGTCGACAGCCACTCATCTCTTTTGTCTTCTTTAGAATACATCAACATCATCAAGTTTTGGCATTTAGCACTCTCTATCTAAACATGCTTCACAATATTGCGCACGCCCAACCCCCCATAAAAATACTCGCGCACCCCCAGTTTCCCTCCCAAAAATCACCTTATTTTGCGAGCTAGTGCCCCCTTACCTAATCATCGAGTCCCCATTTCAACTTCAAACCCTCCATCATCCCCCTCTCCACCACATTTCAAGACTGCCAAAGTGGCAGCAACAGTGAGGGACAGAATTCAAAATCACTAAAAACTATTATAATCAATGATTTTCTTTTCTTGAACTACAAATTGTAGACAACTAAAAGCAGAAGCCACTGAATTCTTTATATTTTTTTTAATGCACATGAATACAAATTTGGAATGCATTGCTTATCATTATTACATTTATGGTGCTTACAATATACAAAAATGAAAAATGAGAGCATTAAAAAAAGGGCAGCATTTATTCTAATACACACCTCGCTTTGAATAAACTCCTACCTCGAATAAACGTCCCCATGACACTAAAAGAAACTAATGGAAGCAGCATCATTCTCAACACTTTTTAATTTTCTAATCCGGTAGAATTACATTTTTTTAAATTTACGTTCACACAGTAACACATTTTGGCGGTAATTATGTTGTGTAGTTCCAAATTTACAGAGAAATTAAAGGGGCATTTATTTGAGTATATACAAATCCATTTTACACACAAAAATAAACATAGAGACCTCCCTCAAAACAACCTCCCTCAAAACAACCCTCCTCAACAATTGGGGCGTTTATTCCAATAAATACAGTATCTCAGTTCTGTTCGTCTGATTTTAGGATCACAATCAAATATTATATTAAATTTAATTAATAATTGATAATGCTAATGTGGTTTCCCCATTACTTAAATGTTATAATACAGGTTTCCTTCCAAATAAAGACCAATTTTGGGACCGGGGTTTCCATGGTCTATAGCAGTCTTTATTTAAATTAATAAAGATAAAAGACATTTGTGAATGTGGGACCACATAAAAGTGGTCTTTAATTGGAGTGGTATCTAATTGGAGGGAGACCTGTACAAATAATTAATACATAAAAATAGATACCTATATAGTGTCTTTTTTATTATTTGATTACTATAATCTGACACCGGCAGATTTGGTAAGAAAGTAATGCACTATATAAAAACTGTATTATTATTATGAATTTTTTTTTTGAGCATGGTTTACATAAATTTGCTACACTGATATTACAGTGCTTTCACTGCCATCCCTGAAGCAATGGACCTTTCCAAAGTGTCAATCAAACTTAACTGACCAATCAGAACAGGGCAAGAAATATATGCCTGTCTAGCAAGCAAACGTGTAGCACTGTCATTTTGTGGGACCTATGCATCAATATCCAAGGGGCGGGTTAGCGGAAAAGGTCAATTGGAAAGGTTTTCCTATTCAAACTGTACAATCAGCGATGCTGAAAGCTGTCAGTGATCATGTGTAGCAATTTTATAGAAACCAGGTTTGAACTAGTATAGAAAAATAAATATTTGAAAATACCTATTGTTCTTTTTACTCTAATTTAATGTTATTTTTTAAGGAACAGACATACATTTGGAATGCCTGGTTACATTTTATTGATATTCTTAAAAATTTATTGACTTATACAAAAAAGATGGCCTTAATACAAATTGGACATCAAAAATCCAATTTCTGTTTTTCTGCTTCTTGGATTACATTTACAGATGCTACATTATAATTGCAGGAGTAATTAATACAATAAAGTAGATATATAGTATATAGCATTACTTATGTAGCACCTTTTTATTTGTTTACTGTAATTCAACACCAAGAAATTTGGTTATGATAGAATATAATAACAATATAAAAACTGTAGTATTACATATCTTAATATATATTTTTTTTCACTAGAACATGTAAAAATAAATAAATGAAAGCCTATTCATTATTTTTATTCATTTTCAACATTCTTCAAGCAGCATACAAACAAATTTGGAATGCCTTGTTATATTTCATAGATGCATTTGCAGTACTTATACAAAATGATGACCGTATGCAAATTGGACATCACATATATCAAGTGAAGCTTTCAAAAATATTTAAAAAAATATTAATAATCTTGATAAAGACAGCAACACAGCAACAATAACAGCAGCAACAACAGCAGCAGCAACAGCAGCAGCAGCATCAACAACAGCAGCAGTGATAGCAGCAACAACAGTAACAGCAGCAGCAGCAGTAACAACAGTAGCAGCAGTAACAACAGTAGCAACAACAGTAGCAGCAGCAGCAACAACAAACAGCAGCAGCAACAGCAGCAACAACAACGGCAGCAACAGCAGCAACAACAACAGCAAAAACAACACAGGTTGTCTCATATTACATCATGGAAATTTAAGCAGTGAAAGAAGAATATACTTTGTATTACTTATAAATGGATCTGCTATCCCATCAAACAGATCATCCATCAGATAACAATAATAGTCCGCAATATTAAAAGTCCATTGTACATTTTTCATTAAACACCACATGGAACCACACGGTGGTGAAAATATTTAAAATTCTACCACCCGAGAGTAAAATTGTTTAATATAAAAACTAACTTTTTTAGCGATAATTGTTCAATTTCTGGTTAAAATCAGTGAACATTGTTATATTTGTGGTGTTTAGTAGAATCCATAAAATATATGGATCATATTAATCCATAGTTTGAACAAATCACAATATTGAGGGATCATGGTACAAATTGTCCAAAGTCTTTGATGAGTACAGTATGATTAGTCCAAGGGATCAATAATCCATGGTACAAATTGACGAACGTCTTTGATGTGTACAGTATTAGCCCAAGGGATCGATAATCCATGGTACAAATTGTCCAATATCTTTGATGAGTACAGAATGATTAGTCCAAGGGATCAATAATCCATGGTACAAATTGACGAACGTCTTTGATGTGTACAGTATTAGCCCAAAGGATCGATAATCCATGGTACAAATTGTCCAATACTTTTGATGAGTACAGAATGGTTAGTCTAAGGGGTCAATAATCCATGGTACAAATTGCCCAAAGTCTTTGGTGAGTACAGTATGATTAGTCTCAAGCGATTAATAATCTATAGTACAAATTGACCAAGCTCTTGGTTAACAGCATGCAGAAAAACATCTTCCATGTGCACATATTATTCAAATGTTTTAATCTTTGATTGTCCAAGATGATACTCTACCATATCTTCACCTGATGATGATGATGTTGAATTTCTTCATGAGCTGCATGCAAAATCTCCCTGCCTCCATTTTCAAGGATTTTGATGGCAAGATCTCTGCCCAAATCCTCCGCAGCTTTTAGTGGTCCGACAGGTTTACCGTGGGCCACTATACCGGAGAACAATTGCTGACTGCCGAATTCCTCCACAGCTTTTACTGGTCCGACAGGCTTACTGTGGGCCATTATACCGGAAAACAATTGCTGACTGCCAGATTCCTCCGCAACTTTTAGTGGTTCGACGGGCTTATTGTGAGCCACTATACCGGAGAACAGTTGTTTACTGCCGGATTCTTGCTTTTCCTTGAAAAAAAAAAGAAAGATAAGACAAGACATATAAAAGCAAATTCTTAAAAATCCCAATAAATAATCCTAAGTATCCTTAAACAAGTTTGCTACAACACATGAAACTTGTGTATAATAATTATGATATTTATAAACAGATGGACAAACATTTTGTGTATATAAGGCTTCAAGATGAGAGATCTCATTGGATGGTATGCTAAATCATTGTGATTGAGCTGCCTGGGTAGTTTGCAGGCTGGAATTCTGATGACAAAACCCCATTCCAGCCTTTGTTTACTCACTATGCGGCAACAGTAGGTGTTCCAAGATGAACCTACCTCTGTAAGATCTGGTTAAATGAGCTTTCCTGCACATCTCAGACGTCCCAAGTCTACCGCTACTTGTGGTAGTCTACCGTTTTTAGCGACGATCTACCGTGCTACCGTAAACCTACTTTTTTCTACCACTACCGCTACCGATTACATACATTTTGAAATAATATTTTCGTCATTTTTATGCTTACAGACTTGCTTATGACTGCCATGCATGAACTGCATCCAAATTCCACACTTTTCTCAGCTGCAAAAAAGCTACTACTATTGAATACAATATTAAACTAACAGATGCCAGAAAAGAAGTGAAAAAATGATGTGTAAATTACGGAATAATGTAGACTAGGATTACTATAGAGTAGTAGATTCTAGAAAAAAAGGGCAATTTATGTAATTTCATGGTATTAATTTACATTGTGTAAATAAAAAAGAAAAGAAGAGCAATTGTACTGTTTGTTTGATCATTAAATTTCAAGTATTTGATATTATGAGTAGTTGCGTATTGGCTGCAACGCAATGCACGCTCTAAATTCAGACGGCCAAAGGTTCCCGACAAAATCTCCTGTGAATGGACTTCTTCAACTTGGGACCCCTGACATCTAATTATATTTTGCTGTACATGGTAATACCATCACCAGCTGAACTTTGAGAGACGTGGGGTTATTACCAGGTGATTCTTGCTTGGTCGCGGTGCAGAATCTGTTCCAATTTCTAGAAGACTCCCAAAACCCACAAGAGACTTAGGACCCTTGTAATGATTATGGCAGATGCAGGATTTGGTGATAGGGGGTGCATGAGGGATCATACCACCTCGGCCCCACCATGGTTGGGGCCGAAAATTTTGGGAATATGGACCTCTAAGTTCTCGAAAATTGCCCTCACATACCTTAAAAAAAATATTACCAGTAATTCATATTAACAAAACAATTATTTTTCCTAATACAAATTAAGGGGGTGCGATCGCATTGTCTGCACTCCCCTGCCTCCCCCCACCCCTAGAATAGTTATCGCTTTCATATTTCATCATTTCTCTATCCAATGATGCAGAAAAATAGAGATGGTTATCATGAAGGCCTTCGGATCCTGAGTTGAACTCAAGACCTTCATATTGGAAGGCGAGCCTCTTCAGTAACCACCACGCCAGAGCTCAATGATGTTTATGTTTGTGCTGACAACAATAGTAAAAGTATTAGATCCAATGAAAAGAGGTGAACTATTTGAAAAATATAATTCCAGCAACTTACAGGACAATCTAAATCAATACTTGTGCTCATAGACATCTTCACGCACTCTGACCCATCTAGACTCAGTGCAGCAGCTGTCAGATGCATCTGATGTTAAGAAAAGATAAAAAGATAAATAATCATGCTGATAATTAAAATGATAATGATAACTGAAGATGATAATGATGCTAGGATTGATGATTATTTTAATTATAGTGCTAATGATGATGATAATAGTAATTATAATGATAATATGACTATAGTGATGGTAATTATAAAGATATTTTGGTAATAATGATGACAAAAGAGATAATGATAATAATTATAACCTTACCTGGCCTTCCTTGATATCAGTATAGACTCCAACTGGGGCGCTACAACCCCCTTCCAGCTTACGCAACAGAGCACGCTCAGCTATACACTCTAGTAACGAATCCATGTGGTGGAGTTTTGACAGAAATTCAATCATTTTATTATCATCTGATCTGACCTCGATGGCTATCGCTCCTTGACTTACCGAGTACATGCACTCATTTGGTCCTAGAACCTGCCAACCATAATCACTGTAATTAGCTGTATTGTTTATGTAAATACTTTTAATTGGTAAAATGTGTACAGCCAGCCCGGGCCACCCTAAATATTTTAAAATTATAAAAAAAAAAAAAGTGGAGAGAAAAAGGAAATTATACAGTATTAAAAGTCAAGGCTGTAAGTGCCATTTCCAACCACCTTGTTGCCATAATCATAATTGGTAGAAGTGAGGTAGGTGGTGCTTGGGTACCACAATTTTTTTGTCCTTCTTATAATTATTATCATAATGATTTACCACAATTTTTTTGTCCTCCTTATAATTATTATCATAATGATTATATGCACTACCTGATTAATTCGTGAATTCCATCCCATTCGTTCGAGACCTGCCTTGGCTAATATGAGGGCGCTGTAGTCATCTGCCTCATCCAATTTACGCAAACGAGTATTAAGATTACCTCGCTGTGTAAACAGATAAGGAAGCAATAGAATAATAAGTATGTTCTTAGTAATGCATATTTTAATGCTGTTGCTTGCTATAATAAAAAGTAACAATTACAGGTATATTAATCAAGTTGTCATTTTTTTTTTTAGTAGTTTTTTTTTTTACTTACGGTTATGGTTACCGAATTTCGGTCATTGTTTGGAGTCAATATCACGGTGAAATAATAATTATTAGGCCTAACATGGGTGATACATTCTGGCTCTTAATCCCGATGACAATCAGTGTGTTATTCGTTTCTGAATAGAGTTACCTCAAGTCACTCTTGAGCTTCAACCTCTATACAAAGGTCAGATTTCTTTTGCAATGACGATATATTTTCACTTCTTTTATAAATGAATATTATTTATTTGATACATAGTTTTGAGTTACCAAACTGTGAAATGAATAGTTTTTGGCCCATGGACCTTCAAATGACATTTTGGTTAATAGCCCACCTATTTTTTGCTTCACTTTTGACGATGCCTCTTGCAAGGAGGCGAAACATGTTAAGTCAGAAAGTAGAAATAAAAATTTTCTTACAAAAAAAACAAAAACTGGATTAACCAAAAGAAAATTTTCAGAAATATTCTATTAAATCCAAAATGAACTGATTTCCTCTAATTACAGGAATGTTACATAATAATAATAATAATAATAATAATAATAATGTGTTATATATTCATTGCATTAATGATGATAATTTTGTTTAGATGATGATGTCAATAGTGATGGTGATGATGAAAAAGACAAAAATGATGATAAAAAATATAAGGAAAATGAACACAAAAAAAAAAAAAACAAGTAAAAGGATACAACATCTTTAAAAGCTAAGTTCGGATAACATCTCTTTAATTGTGCTCTTCTCCTTACGGAACTTGTCCCTAGAACACTGAAAGAAAAAACTACAAGTAAATATTTTTTCAATTAATATGTGAAATGCTATCACAAACAACTATGAGATTCCTTATACTCTCTGTTTCCTCAGCCCCATTCCCAGCAAAATTTCATTTTTTAAGAAAAATCTGATTTTGATATATACAGTATATTAGAAAGATTTATAAATACAGTAAAACTCCAATAATTTCTAAGATGATGTTATTTTACATGTCAAATTGTTGTGTTTTCCATTAATTAACATTCTGTAAGACAAATTTTATCTAAGTCGAACAATGTTTCCATTCCATTTTGGATTCGACTTAGTGAAGTTCAACAGTATATTCCTAAGCATGAAAAAAAGAAAGCAAAATTAAAACTCAAATTTGACTCTTATGTTCCACAAAAAATAAAAGCAGATGAATTTCCTACATTTGATTATGCGATAGGTCTAATCTATTGGTTAAGAAATGTAGCAGGCACCGGAAACATTAGCCTAGCAACACTGCTAGGTTATGCCTAGCCTTACCTCGTATTTTAGGTTCTGTATAACAAGATATAAAAATGATATTTTCCGTTGCTAGCATTGTCATATATGAAATTTTATTTGAATTATTTTGAACAAAGTTGTTAAAAACGATTCTGACTGAGATTGTGACAATTAAATAAACATAATCTAAAGGCCTAATCGACTGCAGTGTGCGAGGTATAAAAACTAATCTCATTAGAGAGGGTGCACTTTATTTAGTGCTCAAGATCGTATCATCGACGTTTAGTGAAATTTTGCAGGGAATGGAGGTTTAAACAATAACATTCCAATAAAAAAAAAATATATTGGCAGCTACATTAATATGCTACACAAGTAAAAATATTTCATATATCGGTTGACACTACAAAACAAAAATATATACATAGATTAAATGGCTGAAAGTACTGAAAAAACAACAATGCTGTGGGAGACAATGGCTGATCTTGGTAGAGATACAAATTTGACATACAGTATATATAACATGGGAATATTTAGAGGACTTACCTGCCTGTAGGTAAAGTTCGCAAAGTCTTCCCAGCATGCTTAGGATGAAAAACTACAGCATCATGGGGATCATCTCTCCTTGTAATAAGATGTTACATCAGAAAAAATTAACACAACTAACAAAATAATTAACATACTGATTATTAATCCAAATTTTGAAAATTTTATTTGTATTCATGAATAACATTTAAGATAAAAAAAAAAAATTAGGAATATAGTAGTTATATGTGTACAGTAGATTTTCCATAATAAAACTAGAGCAGTCACCTGTGCCTGAATAATGAACAATACACAGGCCGCGGGGTTATGGGTGATTCTATTATTTTCTTTAATACTCGAGGGTAAGTTCAAGGAAAAAAGGTCAAATTTCAGTGACCTTGACCTTGTGCTTTCTTTCTAAAATTTAATCACCTCTTTCTTATATTATTATGTGCTATTCCACTCAATTTTATGATCATCATCCCTTAGGTTTTGCATAGTCTTTCTAACAGACATTGATTGATGGACGGGGTGAATACATAACCTCCTTGGCAGAGGTAATAATACTCAGCAGCGTATCACATAAAATTACCTTATTTTGCGACTTAGAGCCCTTTATCTTATCCTCGAGCCCCCCCCATGTGACCTTTGTGCTCCCCATCAGCCAACCACCCCCCCCCTCTTCTATTTAAAGACTCCTAGATACGCCACACATAATACTGCAACTCGGAAAAAACTTGTAGATGGTTCGGGAAACTTGGGGAGAACTCGTACCTACTCATAGCAGCTCAGAACTTGTGGCGCTAATTTTGAACATGCTTGAAAATGAGTGCGACGAGTTGACAACTCGTAGTAAACCTGAAGGACTTGTAGTAACTCGTACAGTATTCGGGGTAGTCCTACCTAACTCGGGATACTCGTTGGCTGTTTTGTAATCCACAAGTTTGATGCGAGCCCCTCGAAATGAGTACGAGCACACCGAGTTGGTTACGATCACCAGGAACATTTGATTGGAATGCTCGTACCTAACTCATATCTAATTCGGTACAAACTGGTTAAGCCTGTAATAATCTTGTAGTAAACTCGGTGCTTTGCTCGGCATAATTCGTAGCATAACTCGTAACCAACTCCGTAAGGTCGTACCTCACTCGTAGCTAACATGTAGTAAGCTCTATATAGGTCCTTTCCCAAACGAATTAAATCATGAGTTTCACAAGTTTTTAACTTCAGCTTCCTATCCTGGTGACAGTTAAAAGTCCTTGGTCAAATTGTATACCTCTATGGTCATCCCATACTTACTTGATCACAGAAGCTATGACCATGCCATCAGGAAGTGTCGTTGGTAAATCCTTGAAAGAGTGCACAATCATGTCGACATGTTTATCTGCTAATGCTTGTTCTAATTCCTTTGTGAAAAGGTTTGTCTGTCCTATTTTAGACAATGCTTTATCCTGGATCTTATCACCTATGGTTTCCATGGTTTCTAAAATGACAATCCAGCATTAAAATTAATATTTATGACAACCAAACATAATAATTATAATTATTATTATTATTAAAAAGCATTTATATAGCGCCTTTACAAAAAAGATCAATGCGCTGTACATCAAAACCCATTATTACAAAGATAAAAATAAGTACAATATTTTAATTAAATCAAATAATAAAAATTGCACGTACAAATTACAACATTCAATAAAAATAAATAGTAATAATAGTTCTCAAATTTTATATTCCTGAATTTTCTATATTTTATGTGGACTTCGGGTGTAAATGAAAATAATTGCATATAGCTCAAATTAAAAAATGGGTCATGTTTGTTAAAATTAAACTATAGCCTCAGTGATATATATCAGAGAAATATTTGCTTCATAAACACAACTCCTAGCCTATATTCAGGGCTGGAAAAAGTGTTTGACCTATGGTCGGAGGCATTGACCATTACCCTGGATACATTTTAGAATTTTTTTTTTTTTTTTTTTACAAATTACAACATAATGCATACAGGTAATTAAATTTAATATTTATGCTTGCTCCAAACTACTAAATAGTGTAAAGATAACATTTGGTGCTGCAGGCATTTGATCAAGATAATTTTCATGGTTTTGAGGGACAAAAATATTTTTTCCAGGCCCCTGCCTATATTTATGTAATGTATTTTGTTTGAATTAGCAAAATTTGTAGTTTAGTCAATTGTCTGAATTCAACAAATATCAAATTGAAACAATAAAAATTCTAATAAAAAAAATTAACATAATAATAATTAATTACTGATAGTACCACATCTTACCAATCTGATATTCCATCTCAGGATCAACTTCCTTCAAAGCACTTATTACTTTCTTTGTCTGTATCATTGCAAGCTAAAAATGACAATATAAACAATAGTAAATCAGTTTTTGAAGGTTTGCTTCAGTGGTGGCAAGAGTGGTGTGCCGGACAGGGACACTTCTATCCTCAATAAAGCTAAAGGGGATTTGCTCCCTCCACCCTCTCTGAAGGGTTTTGTGCAGCTTCTGGTCAGGTCTGGTCTGAACATCAACCTCACAAACTCTTTAGGGACACTGGCACTCCCCATTGGAAAATCATGATGCCCCATTGATTTCCTTGGTGCAAAAACTTTACAAGAGTTAATTTATGAAGCGGTAAATATTTTGATGGATGGAATTTACACAATGAAGTTAGTATTGACAATTATTTGACAATTTAATTCTAGAGGTTAATGGATGAATGGATATATTTGGTGTAAACACCAAGGATAACCCACAAATGTCAGTGGGTCCTTCTACATTTAGTGGGAGTACACTGGAAGAAAATCCCCTACTCTTTTCCGAAGATGTACAGCACTGCTTTATTTACCATGCTCATCAGGCCAAATATGAACACGGAACCAACGGCTTAACACTCTGCCCGCCAAACACAGAAATCTCCGTGTTTGGTAACGCAACACTTGACCACCAAACACGGAGATCTCTGTGTTTCAGTTTGGGGTAATCTCCGTGTTTCAGATGGGGTAATTACCAACACGTACTAACAATTTTAACACCATATTCAGTCTGGACTGTAAGTGTTTTGCTACAATGTGACTTATTCTCATTGACCTCATATTGTATACTAAAACGCGGTTATCTCAGTTTCATTGTATGAATATGCGTAAAACACAACAAAAGTGAGTCACTTTTATTTTACTGTTAGGGGTCACAGATTGTAACCCGATTAGAATAAAGTGTTTGGTACCATTGTAAAGCAAAGATGTTTGTAGTGCTTCTAGTATTTATTACATGTCCCGCACTACCTTTCTGACGCCTTTACTCCATTGGGCAGATTTCATTCTCACAATACTAGGGGAAGTACTAGAGGTAACTTGAAGGTTCCTATTCAGAAACAACAGTCAGGCAGAAGGATGTTCAAATTCAGAGGAACCAAATTGTGGAACTCTGCCCAAGGGAGTAGATGAATCTAAATCAATCTTGCTTTTTCCTTTATTTTATTAAATTATTTGTTCTTTGTCACTAATAAACAAAAATTTTATAAAATAAGAAGTGGTTAGTAAAGATAAAAATTAGATGACAGTTAATATAATTTATTTAACATCTTAATTGTTGGCATATTCAATCCTATTAATGTTATTATTATCATTATTATTATTATTGTTAATGTTCTTTAATTAGAGCACGGCTTTGGCCTTTTTTATTCGACTTTGCATAAAATATAAATGGTTCTGTTTTGAGTTTTCCGTTTTCATATGCAGGTCTCCATTTTCGAATATAAAGAACAGCACCACAACCACTACCATTCTTTCATATAAATCATCCTATCTAACAATTATTTACTAATCAAATAGAAGATACATAAATCCGACCATTAATTTGACAGAAAATTTACAAAAGAAACAATTCAAATTTTCCAAACACTCATTTCATTCATTTATTTTAAGATTAAAAAAAAAAGGCAATACAATACAAAATCAAGCAAGACTACAATAGCTAGGTGCCAGCAGCTTAAAAACCAAAAAAAAAAAAAAAAAAAAAAACTCCAGAGAGTCAGCTGCCAGCTTCTCTTCCGAGATTATGCTCAACTTCTCAACACAAATAAATCCTGCAATGGAAAGATGTCATGCGCAGATACCAAAAGTTACACAAAATTGTTCAAGCAGAACTCTCAGCAAAATTAGTGTACCTAAATACTACGGTGGGGGAAAACTAGAAGATGTAACAGCAACATGTTCTATTAACTTAAATTTTGTACTCGGTAAAATGGGTTATACTGAGCCGATTTTCACCATTCAAAAGTCGATATGAGATGCTAGTTAACATTTACTAAGTTTTTTGGAAAGAAAATAATGTAATTATGTCTCTAAATAGAAGTCCATATGCACCAGCCGAATGTAGTACAATTGTTTATCAGTGAGATTACTACTCAATAAACAATTTTATTACTTGTGCAAATATAAATACTGTATGTGGGTAACACACATCTTTATATGACTT
Organism: Anneissia japonica; assembly: GCF_011630105.1. NCBI lineage: Eukaryota > Metazoa > Echinodermata > Crinoidea > Comatulida > Comatulidae > Anneissia > Anneissia japonica. Next base: position 497,396 of record NW_022755469.1, on the reverse strand, counting down.
TTCATGGATCTCGACCTCCTATAAACCCCTGGAGGTCTGAGTGTTCAAGGACGATGCGTTTTCATAACTTGCATTTCAGCCCTACATTCAGTTGAAACATTGAAATAGAATAATAACAACTTCACGGTTCAGCGAACACACACAGTTCAGTGATAGAAAAAGCTGCTCACAATTTTAAAAATAATTCGTGGATGTCGTATACCCAGGAAACTTTAATATAGCACCCATCTAGCTTAGCGTACATCTTCAAACAGAAACCAATTTGCATTAAATCAAATTAAGGGGTGTCTCCGAAAGGAGGCTTAGGAAGTCCCGAGTAAAGATGGGCGTCTCGCACCCGTTGTTCAGGCCGTGTGCACTTGCCTACTTCATGTAGGCTATGTAGGCAGGCTAGCTAGGAGAGGCCAGTAGCCTAGGTCTACAACTGAATTAACATACCTCGCTTCTCCTCGAACCAACAACGATCAATGTCTTTCTTTCACTTGCCATGTTCTTCACAGTTTATGTCTATTTTCCTAGCCTAGGCCTAGATGCAGTTTCTGCTGTTGTAGACGGTGTGCATGCAACAGGCAACGTGCTGTCTAAAGGCACCGCCTCTGACCTTATTCAAATGACCTTTAATTTATGCAGGTTCAGATCATAGAGATATAATAGCTCTATGGTTCAGATTTACTTTCCTTTGGGGGGAACGAGGACTAAAGACATTTGCGCATGCGAAAACGCAATCCGTTCTGGATGGAGTCGCGTCGTCCGTCGCCCAAATCGAACGCTTCTTATGTCAAGCTCTACTGCCCCCCCTCCCCACTGGTACCACCCCTGGTGAAATTGTTGGGTGCAGCGAATTTACCATTTGATATTTTCAGCTTCTGGAAACAGTGCGATCGCGCCCACTAATTAGAAAAAATAATTGTTGTACTGTATTGTTGATATCAATTAACAGTATTTTTAAGGTATGAGAGTACAATTTCACAAAAGGTTATCACCAACCATGGTGGGGCTGAGGTGGTATGGACTCGCGCACCCCTACCCCATACCGACAAATCCTGTGTTCGCCCCATTTTTAAATTAAGTTTCTTGTGGTCTCCGTTGGCAGATGTTGTTTGCTTCTGGCCCGAGTGAAGGGTTAATTAAGTTGAGCAAAAATATAGCACCTAGATGCCAGGAAATGACACCGTTAATACACGCTTTTATTTATTTTTTATTTGACAGATTCAAAGACAAAAAAATATTTAATTTTTAAGGCCTGTTTATCGATATCGAACGACGAAACCAAACTAAAAACAATTGTTCCTACAGGAAATAAAAGAAATACATACAGTACGAGAAGTTTTCACACTAGCACAATTTGCTGACGATTTATCGTGAATAGGATAACAACATATTTTGACAAATCAAATGACGTCATAATCATGGAAAAACGATAAAATTGTAGTACAGTTGTAAAAACGATTTTTTTTATCGTTTCCCATGAATATGAGTTTATATGATTTGATTTGTATTATTTTTGATCGTATACACGATAAATCGTGCAAATTGTCGTGCTAGTGCGAAAACTGCTTATTTCTTTTATTTTCTATGTGAACACTGGTTTGTTATCATTGATCGTTATCGTCAGTGTAACCAGGTCTTTACATGTGCAGAAATTAACCACTATTTTTGGTTCGTATAAAAGTGCGAGTACTAACTGGAAAACTTTGCCATGTCATTTTTTATTTATATAATTTTAATTCAGACATCTACTTACTACTCCCAAACTTGACATTTTGTTCAGACGGTAACCGATCTCGAAAATCCAGACACTAACTACAGTATTTTGTTTTAAGATATAAAACGTTGTAGAAGGCTTGTTGAGGTTGTATGTATATTAATTCATGAAATTTGCGAATCTTGTGATTTTTAAACCTATCTTGGGATTTTTTAGATCCAATTTTGCACCGATTACAGACACACAGGAGTGAATTCTGTTCCAACTGAATTATGTCTACCTTTATAATAATTGCCCATTTTTTATCGTTGCTCTAAAATTATTAGAATAAGTAAGTGCCCGGTATTTTATTTGTTTCTCTATATCCAATTAAAAAGAGATTATGTTTACATTTGGCCTAAGAACATCAATTAAAATTTCAAGCAATCAATATGAAAATTACATTCAGACTTAGGAATGTGCCTAGGGTCTCTCTCTCTAGCAGTGGCGTATCTAGAAATTGGACGGGGAGGGGGATGGCGTGCGAGAGTAATTTTTGGAGGAGCGTGCACCCTCTAGATATGGCACTGCTCTCTAGGTACATTTTTCCCCAATGATTAGTTTTTACATGAATATACAGGCAGTATCCCCATTCCTCATTAAACTGATAAAGTGACATAACATGTCATGGGGTCTGGGGAGAGGAAGTGTGTAGTATAGTATATTACTAGAGGCCCTAAAACAATATCATGAATACATTTTGTATGGCTTTCTATAACTTTAGATCACCTTTAATTTATTGTTTTTTATTTGTTCCAAGATAAGATAAAAAAAAAAATTGGCTTCTTCCCTGATATGTTGTGTGCCCCTGGATCTCCCGCTGATACCGTAAATCTATATTTAACAATACCTGGTACACATGCATCATCTTGTCTAAGGGAATTGAAAGAAAAGTGTTTGAAAAACGAATATGCTTCTCGAACTGATAGAAATAAACACATTGATAGAATTTGCAGTTACGGCAACTTTCTCTGCCTTTTATTATTCACAAAAACTTATATTCGTTACTTCCTACATGACGCTTTATTTTATTTTGGTGTATTCTTTGATTTCACCTGCGCGGCTATTCTGTTGAGATCTCGATGCCCCTGACTTGTCAACCGACGCCCACTGCAAGCAAAAAGAAGACAATTATAAACTTTCAGCATTAATTCAGTTAATAATATTACCCAATAATAACTTGGCATGAGGATAAACTATTACTAGTGATAGATATTTTTTTAGAAAAACGTGTTGTCCTTATTTACAATACATAAATAATGTTGTGTTGTTTAAGAATATTCTTGAACCAAATACAAGTGGTTGTAGTAAATCAAAGCAAGTACAGTATTTTATATCATTTTCCATTTCTTGTACAGTATATATTTCAAATCTATAAAACATTTTAAACCATTGAATACAATATATTTGATTTCAAACTGTACTTAAATGATTAATGTGGAAAATTGATAAAAATCTTATTGAGGACTTTAGGATGAACATAACTGAAAATACCACTACAAACCTGTTGTCTTTTTTCTCTACCACTCTGATAGATTCTAAAGACTTGCAGATATTACGAGCAACACTTTTGGAGCCACGGCAGAAATGACTTGGCTTTGTACCCCTGCGTTTACGACCTAAACGATATTGAAATAAAAATATATTGCTTCATTACCTCTGTTTACATGTAAATGACAAAAAATAAACACACATTCAACACATAAAATTAATTATTTTTTTAAATGAAATATTTGCAATATGTAAACAACTTGGAACCTTCAAAATACCCGGTGATGCCTAGTAAGCAGGTCACTAGGGCCTTAGTGCATCCCTACCCCCCGGAATGCATAGATCGCATAAGGCTGGGGTACGCATGTCATTAGGACCTTAGTGGAATAACACCCCTATGGCTTACCCTGTGATGCATAGTTCAATTAGGGTTGGGGGATGCGTGTCATTTGGACCATAGTGGGGTAACATAGTTACCATTGTATTGTTTTAATTTTGGTTTCATTGTGTTTGTGACCTTGTTGGCACTTGTAGCATTAAAAGAAAGTGAAATGATTGAATTAACTACTATTTTTAATTGACTTTTAAATCTTTTTCCTGATTTCATCACATCTTTTATCATTTTGCATTAACTGTTGTTCTTGGCACTGAAATTATAGTTACATGTTTATATCATATACAGTATTGTAATAACATATATTCTTGTGTAACCCTTAAATTACTAGAAGCGATGTAAAAAAAACTCTTTCCTACCTCCATAAACCTTTGTCAATCCACCTACACCGACACCACCTCTCATGTAAAGGTGTCTAGCTACTGATGCTGCTCTGATGTAGTACCAATCGGCATCATACGGAGACAGTTCCTTATGGACACCAAGCTTGACCATGTCTGCCCAATCAGGGATCTTCATTTTACCAGACCTGAAAATGCAGTGGAAAACTATTAGTATTATTTTACCAGACCTGAAAATGGAGTGGAAAACTATTAGTATTATTTTACAAGTGGAGTTCAGCTGAAAATGTATTTCCTAATCCATAACATTTACTTTTTGAAGAAGGCAGCAAGAGCCTTGACAAACTCATGCTGGTCCACGTCCTTGACTGTACATCCACCACCGGGCATCTACAAAATACAAAGTATTAAAAAGTTAAGTTTAAGATATCAACAATGGTACAGTAAAAACGTACTATATTTACCTACAAACCAAAATACTCACAAACGTGCACAGCTTTCTTTGTACAAGAATCATCATTGACA